>NC_135780.1:7390611-7434875 GCF_028453695.1 Augochlora pura
TGGGAACGACAAATTCCTTTGTGTGTTCGTACGGTAAACTTGCGTGATGAGGTGCTGTTACAATTTCCTGAACATGTTCAATTTCCAATTCTGCGGTTAACAGTTCCTACCAAAATATCGAGTACATTCGCAGCTACCGCGTGTGAAATATAATGCGACACGAACTATATTGAGTGTTAAGATTACGTGTACCGATATAGACAATCGATTATTAACCATAGTGAAAGCGGATCACATTGTAGCTCCTGAATTCTTTTCGCATTCATCCAAGTATGTATCGCGAGAAGCGAATAGCATTGGTTTCATTCAGAAGCGTCACCGCTTTGTCGTTTGCACAATTTTTAAAGGAATCAGATTATGCGATCTTTACATTATAAAAACGTAGGAGATGGGAAGTGATGGGAAGTCGTCAAATCGAAATTTCCTTTTTCACACGAACAAGTGAAACGTTTTAATATTTCATTGACATATTTTACGCTTTCGCTCGGCTGATCGAAGTCGACGACACCTTGAATAATACGGGCGTGAGTATGCAAGCATTCCTTCATCGAACGAAACGGCCGAGTTCGGTTTAAATGGGGATTGCCGATCGATTTTTACATTGTATGTATGTATTATCGGTTCCCGCGAAATCAGGGATTTCTGGGAACCGCGCGTTTGCTCGTACAGATTGGAATGGTGTTTGATGTCGCCTATTTACGCGTGTCTGCCTTATTTATCGCTTTTTCTGGGTGAATCACAGATAGCACGAGCCTCCGATAACGTTGAATTTCTCAGGATCTAGACGGTGACATAACATGATACAGCGTGCACCGTAGCACACGTACTGCAACTTTTTATCAGCAATCTCCGCAAGGATAGGCTGCAGCAATATACTGTTGATACAAGTTCATCGGAAGAAGAAGCCGCTGCTCGAGCATATTCGATTATCGCAGAAAAACATTCGGTTTTTTTTTTGTTTCTGGAGCCAAGGATATGTAATCAGAAAGCTGAAGAGTTGCCATGATGTTGGAATATCGTTCATATAAACATGAAGCGAATCTACATTTCGTGACAGAAATGATAACACATTTTGAAATCTATGCGACTTAAGCAGTATACGATTAAAATAGTTAAATTATACTTTCGTGGCTTTACCTTTATATAATATTTAGTAACAGCCATCATATGACAAAGATTTATAGGTTTTGTTAAGAAATCAAATTTAGATCAGGAAAATGAATAACAAAATATATATTTTCAACAGGATAAAACAGAACCTTGGCTGTAATGTTAAATAAGTAAAAAACACGTCAATTGTAAAGTGTCCAATCTTTTTGTCGAGCGTAGGAGCAAAACAATGGCGTGTACGTTTCCTGAAATTCTTGAAACATTACGGAAATAATTGGCGAAGCGAGGAATGCGTATAAAGGTGCATGAAAATGCGCTAGAATCGACTGTAGAGCGCATAAATTTGATTTTCTAGTAGAACAATCTATGGAACAGAGGCCTAAAAGCATTCCATCGGAAGCATTACATATATGTATGTACTTGGAATGGAACGACTCTTACCGTTGCCGATGTACAGGGTTGCGTGAATGCACTTGACCACTAATGCTTCTATAATTTGTTTGAACAAAAAACGATTCACTAAAAGCATATGTACGATGTTATGACACTAACCTGGAATTATATTCGTTGGGAATGTTGTATAAAACTTGGTGAAATCTAGTATTTTATGACCTACGCTAGATAACTACTTCACCAGGGCGAATGAGGATGTCAGAAACTTCAGACACGTCTTTATGGAAACGGCGTTCTAAAAAATAGTAATAAGTGTGCTGCAGATCTTTATGCGGAAGAACAATTTTCCGCGTCAATTATAAATTACTGGAACCAAAATAAAAGTTGGTTTAATAATTTTATTAAATTGATGATCACCAGGCTGCAAAGTTTTATGCGGAATAAGAATTGTACAAGCTGATTATATAAGAAACTTCAATCTGATAAAAACGTCTTCCTTTTTTTAATCATTTGAATAAGTTGCATACATTAGAAAGGCATTCTTCGTTCTTCTAATGTCTTCTCAATTTTTTATTTAACCTACTTATGTTAATCGAAGGTGCACAAAACCGACAATTTGATAATTAATTAACCTTTTTTGGAAATCGACCATTTCCGTGCATTGTTGGACGCCTCGCGCTCGCGACGACTCACGCAATCGAATCGTCTCGCACGGCTTTACGACGCCGCTAAACGTGTTTCATTAACCAAATCAATCAACATTAAGAATCGTAATAAACGACGAGGCAAAAGTAGAATATAATAAAGCCACTGAGAGCGAAACAGGCAACGGTTCCGCATTTAATGTCGCGAACCTCTCAGGGTTTACAGCTCCACTGAAATTAGTTATTCAGCACCGTAATGATGCCAGGAATCGCGCGTGTGTCGAAACGCGGTGCCACGTGCTCACATTCCGGCGGATCAATTAAACATCTAACCCATTGACATTCGAGATTCGCGTACTCGAAGTGAAGAAGAGGGGAAGTGCGAGATGGAGCGAGGGAGATGAGTAGGAGGGAGAAAGAGAGAGGGAGTTCGTTAAAGTAATCCCGCCATTATCGTAAAGTCAGTCCAGCGAATCTTATTCTCCGCGGCAAAAACAGGGGGAGGCCACTTCCTGTTATCCGTTCCCCAGAACCGGCGGGAGATGGTCGCTGGGAAAAGGGTCATCGGATGGCCCTGAGCTCGGGGTCACCCGTCTCGGAGGATGTCTGGACGTTAATTAAAATGTGCCGCGCATCTGGCGATGCTACGCAGACTTCAGCTCCGTTTCGACTTCGGCTCCGGCTTGGGCTTCTCCTTCTCGGCTTCCACCTCTTTCGTCGCCTCCTTCTCCCGCTTTTTCGCGTTCCCCGTCGTTTCCTTTCAATCCGTTCCCACCTTTTCCCTTTCTTTCCTGCTTCCTTCCCAGGCAGTTTGCATCTCGTTTCTTCCTGATGTCGCAGTTTCTTACGTACGTGCTTGCTCGCTCGCTCGCTCGCTCGCTCGTTTGTCTGCTCACTCGCTTGCGTGCGTGCGTGCGTGCGTGCGTGCGTGCGCGTGCGTGCGTACGATCGCACGTAACGAGAATCGCAACTTTGAAGCCAACAGAACAGAGCAATGTGACTTGGACGACAGCTGCCGTTTTGTACACACGACCACTCGCTGCTGAGACACATGCCGAGGATATGTCGTCACTTCCTGCGAACCACCGGAGTCCCTCGCTGTCAAACAGGCCTGAAACGGTTTCGGTGGTTTTGCTGTACACTGGCAGCCATCGGTTGCGAATTATCCTGGACCGTTAGCACGGAGACAGATACCCGACCAATCCACGATACCACCGATAGGTTAATTACGAAAGATCGATCTTCGTTTTCGCCGACGACGCTTCGATCTCTTATCTAAGCTGCTACGCATGCCTTCTTATGGTTAGTCGAAGGGAATAGGGCTGAGTTTGATCGGGGAACAGGTTGCCCGACAATGAAAACCCAGTGATACAGGTTCGCGATGCACACGCGGTGCACACGCGGTGCACCGTGCACTTCGGCTGCGGACATTTGTCGTTACGGCTTATCGATTGCCGGAGATGGAAGGTTTTAGGCGATGGCTTGCTTGGTTTTTAATTAACCCAAATTAATACGTTTTAACAAAAAATTATAAAGTTTAAGATTTAATTTTTATTTGCTGAATTTCACGAAATATTTAGAACGCGTGCTCCACGTTGCCTGCAACCATACACATTTAAATCTCGATTTTCCATTGAAAAATACATTGGATTAAAAACTTGGATAAAAGAATTGCGTTATAAAGAATTTCAGGTAACGTACTTATTTTCTGAAGGATCGTGAGACTTTTGGTGGCCTTTTAACGCCGTGTTTATTTTGAAACGAAACCACGCTGCACAGGTTTTCCATGTGCCCATCTGCACGCGAAAATGTCGGCTCACACATTGACCCATTTAATCATTCCCACGCGAATAATGACATTTCAGTGTACAATAAAATCCCTGATGCTACCACGCGAACACCACCTGTCGCATGGGTGTACGCGTTCGTCCGCTAGTAAATGCAACGGGGATATGTTGTCACTTCCTGCTGGCGACGTCACGCCTTCGCAAACTACCGGCTTTATTTTCGCGTCACCACAGGTATTTGTCAGACTGCACCGGCTACGCATGACCGTTTTGCTCCATAAACTGCCCGATAATGCTTTGCTAAATATGCGGACCACTCGATCGTGATTTTTTCCCTTAGAATTTCGGTGACTCGATCTCATTTTTGAAACCTGCAGCATGTGATATGTATCAAGTATAATACTAATATGATATGATCTAACTTGTGCAACGAAGCGTTGGTTCGAACGTTAAAAATAATTTCCCACATCCCGTGCTGATGTGTGTCCACATGACTCATCAATCAGTTCTTTCAAACAGTTCAAAGTCCTTCGGGCGACGAATCATCTAGTGGCGTTGTCCCCAGCAGTCATTCCAGGAAAATAACTTCGATCGACGATGCTCCATATTGTCGCTTCGTGAGAGATACTTGGTTTATTGGTTCTGACTACTATAATTATTTGGGATCTTCACGCAAACATACATGCTTTGTATTAATATGCATATTAGACACAATACTTGTGCACTACCACCATTTAATGAACCTTACAATCTAGAGCTGAGCTGAGCAACCCGAATCACGTAGGGCACATGACAGGGCAGCTAAGGGCAAAGCGCTTCATGGTGGGCTCGGTCCTCATTCGTAGCCCGTAGCTGTGCCCAAGCCCCCGTAATGATTCAGGTTACCCAGCTCTGGTTTAGAGAATACAAGACAGATTTTCAATTATTTCAATAATCAATACCAAAATTTCTATAGTATTAAAAATATTATAGAGTAATATAGAAAAAAAGTGGCAATGAATTTTCACGCAATATCATAATTGTAAATAATAATTTCACGTCGCTATAATACATGAACGGAAAATCACGTACCACAGTAAAAAAGAAGATTTAGGGTTATTGTAAGACGGTCTAGGGTCTACGACTGGCTTAATTTGTCCCTGGGGAACACGCACGTGGTGTTTGTCTCGTGAAACCAAAGATCTCGCTACCGATCATTCTATCCTGTCGGTTCCACGTAAACGCGACCGAAATTTAGCATGGATGGCGCCTTTTATAATTAGACTTAGCCTCCCAGGGTTCCGTGGTCGTGGTCCGAACGAGTTCTTAACGCGGACTCCGACGCTATTAATAAAGCAATTATAAGGGCTACGACCGGTGCTGTTTCTTACTCGCTCATGAACCTGTTACTCTCGATTTGACGTCTCCATTAGAGCTTTTAGTTGTTAATGGAGATATCTAGTGCAGTGGAATCCGTTTTATCGGTGCTCCGATGACGAAAGGTATCTAGAGACGTAGGGTATCTAGAGATACAATAGTTTTACTGATAGTACAATTTTTAGGGATGACCGTTTTATTTAATGTTATTTTTATTTATAATTGCAACTTGCAAACCGACGTCCAAAAAATGACAAAATCTGGCGTTTCCGCGAAGAAAAAAAAATTTAGCACTATGTTTCTTATTCCCGACCACGAGAGGCCTCACGTGGTCGTTTCCACGAGTTCGCGACTCGAATTCGACCCGAATAAAAAGCTCCTTGTCTCGCGTGTATCCTTCTCCCCTCTATTTGATCCCTCGTTCTTCTACTACCACATGAGTTGTCCGAAATTCCATGCATACCATCGAATTGGAACCCAACGTACTTGTTACATCTGTGCAAAAAATACAAACAACAAAATTTGATGATAGTGTGACGAATTAACTTCGTGGTGTAAAACTTGAATTGGCAAAATAAAGAGTTAAATTGTGCTAACAACTGACATTCACCTTGAAACTGATATTCGCAGAACAAAGTTGAAGATTTGTTATCCTTTTTCGGATTTATTATTCAAATTTTACTCAAAGATATTTCATTTCTCTAATAATACCATCGTACGAATCACATTAAGGGAGTTATATGTGAATGAAAACAACGAGCTCTCAATTATTATGAATGTATTCATAACAGTCGATTGACTCGTGGTCCACGATACACTACATCGTGTTACCTCAGCGACAAACAACGAACGACTGCCCCCCGAACGCAACAGCAGAACGGGTCACGCCAGAGAAACAGCGGAAGATCATCGACAATCGACAGTCAAGGGTCTCGCCCGAGCCTGTAAAGCGATCGATCGTCCACCAAGCTCAAACGAGGCCCCGAAAGACAACAACTGACTACGAGACAAAAAAAGCACGTAGACCACCTTGCAGTACCATGACTTCTACAAAATATCTAATGACAAAGATAATGTTAATACCCTTACACGCAACTCTTACACGAAAATCCGCGTAATTTTATTTTCGGATCTGTAATATTGCGGCAACTTACCATTGAAATATCTGTCTACTAACTTGATTGATATTGCGGCGTCGTGCGATCGTTACGTCGGCAGTAGGTGGTGGATTACACACGGCAGTGAAACGTCTCCGTCATGATTTCCGATCGCGGTCATAAAAACGCTGATGTTGTTTGGTATTGAATTTCGAGGTACGCAACACTGCACGGGAAGAACTTCGAATTGGCAGGACCGCTGAATTACAATAAGAGTAGACTGATAATAAACTGCCGGTTGAAAACGTATCCAGAATATAGTGACGCTATAGATATCTTGATTACCGTAGCCAAGTTTATATAGCTCTGAGCATATTACAAATTCATATCAATATTATCGTGTGCGTAGAACAATTTTTAATCACGATTCATGAATATTATTATCTAGTATCAATTAACTTAGATTACTAATTTCTCAAAGTGAAACACGTGAAATCTATAATAAATATCGCGGAAAAGAGTTCGCATGGCGATGTTGTGCAACCGCGATGAAGAAGATTAAGTGTACTTTTGTCAGTCTTTGAAACGTAACCTCTCACTCTGCATTCGTTTTTAGTCTCGTGTAACAGGGTTTCGTGTTACACGAGACATTGCTGGAACTTAACTGCCGTGTTATGCGAGGATTACGCCCCCTTTATTGTGAACTTGTACAATGTAATTACGATGCTCATTAACACGGTTTTCGTAAGCACACGGAGGTGCCCGTTTCATGGTATAATTCATCGTCTATGTGAAGAACGGCCATTTAGATATTTTCTTTCTGACACGAAACCATTGCAAAAATGGATCTAATAGAGGTTCTTTTGCAATCGTGTCAGTATACCTTGTCATATTCAGGAATCAATGGATGGTGACAATTCATATCGCAAACGAAGTACATATGTAGTGCGACGATATATATATACATATATACATATATATATATATATATATACATACGGTATATATATAGTATACCATCCATCGATAGTGTTTGTAAACGCTTTTGTCAGTTGAGAAATGTACACCGTGCTTCATCGAGTCATTGTTTAGGTGCTAAATGTAATCGGTACACAGCTGATTTTACAGAAGTTGCCGTAGTAGAGACTTTCAATCTAAAAGAGAATAATTATTGCAAGATTTATTTATGGTATCAGCGAAAGTAAATGAAACTTATCGTTTAATAAACGTATTAACTATTTTTCCATAAACTAACTTCAAGGGAACTTGATATAAACTCAATCTGTTAGGATAGAAATGAAAGAGACTGGCCATCTTTTGGCTTCTGATTTTGACCATCTCAATAGGTTAAGTCCTTTCTAAACTGCACAATTAATTCTACCGCTTAAATATGAATGACACATCAGTCAGCGTATTAATCAAGAAATTATCTATTGAAACACTTAAATTTCAAGTGCTCCACTCAGAAGCTTCGTTTGAAATTGATTGGTCAGTTTTGGAGTTATCTATGTTGGAAATGCTGAAACTTCAAACTCTACTGTATTAAATAATCTGTAGTTTCGAAAATTCGATTGTCAAATATCAAGAATAAATTTTCAAACAATTGTGCTTTTTGTGTAAACAAAGGGAAAACCACTTTTTCGACGCATGTTTTACTGACGCATCTTACAACAAATAAATGCTACAGCGACCAATTTTTTTGTTATTAAATCAACATGAACGCGGAGAAAGATAACAAAATTAGAATTCACGACATCTTTTATAACCTATGAATATAATAAAATAAGTCTTGGTAATAACGACCAGTAACATATTACATCACAATATAAATCAAGGTATTCTATAACGACGTGGTCTGCAACGAATTAATTCGTTATAGGATGTTCCACTGTACGTGAAAATAAAAGATTTGACCAGATACTAACGAAAAGAGATCTTCTATTGTCTCCGCGTTGGGTTTCGTTGAAAATAAAATCGAGGACTGTGAGGTATAATGCCAAGGTTGACTCGATCTAGGTTTATACGGCTCTCGGGTCTCACGAACACGCGAGCACAAATTTCTAGCAGTATTCGTAACGCCCCTTTGATCGAGGAATCGTGGGCTAGCGGGTTCGCAGAGAGCTGCCGCCGAAAATAGAGAACCGGGTCAGCGTGCATTGATGAGAACAAGCCTTAGCATTCCCATGGAAGGCCCCCTGGCCGCGTGCTTCTCGTTCTATTTCGCCTCGATGCCATTAAAAGGCCCCTATCTGTTCTTTGTCGAGACGAACAGATCCCTATCAGTGGGATAGGGCCGAACAACCACCTGTTTTCATTTTACCGTTTCATTTTCCGACGATTCGTTTCGTAGTTCGCTCGAGAATACTGGTTGTAATCATGACTTTCCGATGGCTGCTGATCATGCCACACGTTTCAAGGTGCGTCGTTGTGATTTCTTTTACTTGCGATCATGGTATTCCGTAAGATTATTCGGACAAATATTTCACTTGCTTTTCATTCTCTTATGACCTAACGGTTTCATTATTTAACTAATTTAGTTGTAGTTTAACTAACTTATTGCTGCAGTCAACAAAAATTCTTGCAGATCGCTTTAGAAAAATCTGATGAATATGAAAATTGAGACAATTTTGGACAATTCAATTGGGGCAAACTATCTCGAACAAAGGCAAACACCGAAGACCTATTACCTTTGCAGAAAAGCAAATTTAAGGACGCACTAAGAATGTGATAATTGACCCTAATATTTTCGTTATAATACGCAGATTTGCGTAGTTTGACGGTTAATTCGATGTCGAGGAATGGTAGTTTATACTCTGAACATCTCACGCGACTAATGCCAGCGTCGACCGGAAGGCGCTTGCGCACATTCGCAAAGATATTTTCATGACAATTAAAGACTATCGAATTTGCTGCACGAAACGTGCCGAAAGCGTGTCATTAGTGTCGAATTTAGTCGGTGCACGTCTCAAGTGTTTATCGAGACCTGGAGGGTCTCCGGCTCCTGATGGCCAGCAATTTTTTTGAATACGTTTGTACACCTTTTTCTTCTTTTCCTGCGGCCCTTCGTTTTTGCCGACCTGAGAATCGATGCGAAACGGCTGTGTATTCTCACGAAATGCACGTCGTCGCCGTCGGCATGCTCTGATTTTCCACGAAAATCATTTCTGCAAATTACACGCCCCACACACTGCAGCACGTTAGTCCTTAGAAAATTTTGTTTGTTGGGTCAAAACTCTGTTCATTGGGTCGACAATCATTAAAATTCCAGTACAAATGTATGTTAAAACTAATCGTTTATACAAATTTTGATTGTTCTAGCTCTTCACGATATAGAGTGGAGCAAATCGAAATATTTCTTGAAAATCTATATGCTTTAATACTTTATACTCGCAGGTATTATTGTATAAATTTCATTTGAATTTTGTCAGATTCGGTTAGTGTGGCGCAAGAGTAGTGGCGCCGCGTCTACTCGTAATTTCGTGGATATTTCACCTAAAGATAAGTAGGTTTAACGAATATTCATCTCGAAGAGAGCTGCTGCCCATTAATTCGGAGGAAGCAGAAAGAGAAACGCAGGACACCCAGCGAAGACACTCTTCCGTTAGACTTCGGAATTAATACGTAAATTAATTAAAAGTCGCTTTGGGTCCAGGCACGATTACTTTTTAGCAGATGGCAAAAATAGCATGCGAACTGTCGACCCCATTACATACAACCCTGTATTCATTTTCGTACGGTCCCGGAAGTGAGAAATCGAGAGACGGAGGTACGAAATCTGCCAAACTTCGTGCTGCGTCACATTTATCGTGCGATTTTTTGTTGTTGTTGTCCCGGGTGTAGATGCGTTGAAGATAAATTTAGATTTATCGTGTCGGGCCGTGCATACAGGATCGCATTTTTTTCGGTGGCCGTTGCGAACCGTCTGCACCGATCTTTCCTCGAATCAATGATCTTGTCTGAAGGTGAAAAAGTCAACGTCTTTCGACTAATCCTGCTTTGGTAAACATACACGCACTTGTGCCGTGTACGCGGACTACAATGTACGCGTGGGTGTGAACGTTCGATTCTTCCTTTGTAGGCGA
The DNA here is from genome assembly GCF_028453695.1 of Augochlora pura. Taxonomy (NCBI): domain Eukaryota; kingdom Metazoa; phylum Arthropoda; class Insecta; order Hymenoptera; family Halictidae; genus Augochlora; species Augochlora pura. The sequence continues at coordinate 7,401,081 of NC_135780.1, forward strand.
GACATCACCGTTTCGTAGAAATCACGTGCCAGATTGTCCAAGTACGATATCGCGTTGACCTTGGCATTATAATTTTCGCCCGATCGCTCTCAAACTTAATCATTGAACGACCAACGGGACTACCGAATACCTCAGATCCATCGAAAAAACTCATCGAGATGAACGGAAAAACCGCGTGAAACGTACGTTTCTTCACTCGATCGTACGTCAAGCAACTTCGAATACACGTTCTATTTCTTCGCGACTGTTTAATGCTACAGAAATGCTTCCCACTGCATTCCCAGTTTCATTTTACAGAAATTCTTGTAAGGACGTGTATGTGTGTGGTAAACTCGTTAAGATCTAAAAGACAGCTTTGCGCTGCAACATTGTGAGTCGACGTGCTTTTCTAATACGGTATTATCTTCATCCACATGTACAGTTACAGGTTGTATGTACCTCCTCCGAAGATCACTAATACGCTACTGAAACCTAAATCAACAATGCGTGACACACAGGAAAATGCAGATTAGAGGAACGCCCACTATGTTGATACGCAAACATCCTGTCCTGTCCTGTCCTGTCGTTTGGTAGCACCCTTATGGTATTACATATCCTTGGTGTCTTACTATAAGAGAAGAGAGCGACGTGTGTAAATATGCTAATTAATATAACGTGAGGGCCAAATTTCATCATCGAGTTACGTTACGTTCAGTTACGATTTCATCGTAACCTTGTCCAATAGTATTGTACAAATGTTTAGACACTGAACCTTCAATAATTGGATGGCTGTTATTCCGACATTCTGTTATTAGAATGTTATGTTATTTGATGATTGTGTTCCATCTGCGAATAGTAGACTATGTACCAGTTTTTATTTCTAAACTCCTTTATATTATGCATCATATAGAATGTTTGCGTTCTATTACAATTGCGAATCATGCTAACTTTTATATTAAATTCTATTACAGTGGTGTGCATAATTAATATATTCCAAGTAACTTTTACATTTTTATTCATATTTAAACAAGAATCAAAAATACTAATATATTTGTATATTTCTATTTTCTATTATTTTTAATATGAAAATATATTTATATATTTTTAGTTTCTGTTATTGCCAATTCAAAGGGTATACAAATAGTACATGTTGTTAAGTTTTCGTTTAAATATAATTAAACATGTAAAATACTAATTTAAAATACTAATTTACATAACTCTGGCAAGGCAGACTCAAGTAAACTGTTTCCCGGGCAGGGTCGTGAAAATTCGCACGCGGTCACCTTCCAGCTCGTCGACGACTCTTGTGTCTTCTAAAAAGACCTTGGCACGATTCGCTAGGCAACGAAGCGACCGAGGCTAGGCTTTCTAGTTTCTAGTCTCTGTTCCGTCGCTTTCTGTTGGCCACAATGAAACCGGAGGAATCGTCTCGCTTCTGTTACGTAAAGACCGCGTTCCTTCGTGGCGCTTTAGCCGAGTCAATGACAAGAATTCATCGTTGTCGTCGTCCATCGTCGAGGTCCGTGGCAATCGGCGACGAAGCCCTCGGGACTGCCTGCCGATACCTTTACTTCATTTATCACATGCTACTTTGTGGAACCGGGCAGTTTCCGGTCGCGTTTCACCGTTCGGATACTATTCTCGGAGAAGCTGCCACGTTTTTGACCGGGGCGCTATAATTGACTGACAGAGGGCCGCCAACGCGGTAGCTATGTTAGCAGTTTTTATTTCAACCGCGACGGTAATATATTCGGACGATGGCGTTAATTATCGATGCCGGAAGGGACCGGAGGGACTGCTTGAGACGTCTCTCGGTCTTCGGCTTCGATTATTTTCAAGCCGCGGCGATGCCAGTGACGAAAGAGCAAAGCATATCGAGGCGATAAACTGCTCTGACAGATTCCAGTATCTTCGGAACTATTTGGATCAGCGTCCATGCGGCGCTAGTAAATAAGATACGAAGTCAGATTTATTGGTGTTCTGTAATCACGGGGGAAAGATACTGGTGTAGTTGCTGGAATTTGTATCCCTTACGGTCCAACCTTTATAGTTTTCGAATGACTAGACTAAACCTTTAGTTTTCACACACATTTTAAAGCATATCCTATAAAATCAACGTGATCAATTTCTACAAAATGGTATTTGCAAATCATTGATAGGTGTACAGTAGCACTGTATAGATATTATAGATCTCCCTATACGCTTGCGTCGTGAAACTAAGCTAGTTATTTCTTATGAAAAAATCTTCATAATTTTAACAACTTTTAAATACAAAATATGAAACATTTTGTTCTCCACGGTGAGTTTAACGTTAATTTTTCGTTTGTCCTACAAGTTCCGAAAGTTCTACGAAAATCGAAGCCTTCGTCCGTCGTCCTCCATCGTCAATGTTTCCAGGGTTAACGCCTGAAAAAATGTTCCGAAAGTTCACGTCCGCTTACCAACCCGTAAAATTTCTGACAATGAAACCATGAACGAGTTTCACGTTTCTCTTTGTTCCTTTCTCATTCCCTTGCTTTTTCCTCATGTAGTAGCTGTCCCTCTTTCCCTTCGTCACTTATCACAGATCCGCTCCATGCCTTCCGCATACTTCCCCCTGCTCGCGAAAACACGTGGGTTCAGTTCTACATGATAAGTTAAATGTAGTTGTGGCACGTCAAACATTATGTACCGTGTGGTCATCAAATACCGACCTCGGTGGATCTTGCGTCATTGACGTGACCGATGCCCATGAATGAACCGTCGCGTCGAGCCGAACCGGGTCGGGCCAGGCCGGGCCGGGCTGCACGTGTAGAATCCCGCGAGCTCTCATCGGCATTTAAATACGATTTAAAGCGAACGCGACCGAAACGAGTTGCGGAGATCGCGTTTTATACGCGAGACGAGCGTGAGAAATGGTTTACCGGAGAGTCTCGAAGGAGTCGTTTTGCGTGCGAGCTCCGACGCCAGATCATCTCGCCGGGACTCGTTTTTTCTACGAATTCTCAAGTCAGCGAGTTAATTGGGGACTTAGCTAACGGCTTAGCATCGCTCCGGGATCGGCCGTTCCAGGTCCTCTTTGATCTTGCGGCATTCACCACAGATTCGAATGAACGAGTCGTCATACAAAGAAAAATATCACCATGGACTCCCGTATAGCCCATGTTCCCCTAGTTTGACTCTACTACCAGCAATGAAAATTCAAACCTTCAATCTCTTTTTCATTCTCGTGTCCATTTTCATTCTCGTCATACCATACTGGAGCTATATGTATGATTATCTACTAAAAATTTAATGTAAAAATTGTGTTTAATGTTAAAAATTGTATGTAACAATTAATATGGCTATGGAAAGTTTACTACGGTCCTTTTTTCGAACTAGATATAAGACACGGAGTATTAGGTTTCAGATTTGCATTTAAGAATTTCATTTAATTAGTAACTAAAAAACCTGGGTACATTTTACTAGAAATAAAAATCCAAAGTATTTATTTGAAATAATTTATTCTACACCATTATTTGAAAATAAAAATAATAAAGTATTTTGTGATATCTTTATTTCAAGTTGGACAACAGTAAACTCATTTTATTAGATTTTCACAACAGTTTGTTTAAAACAACGCTCTCAATCAAAATATAATCTTAATAATAACTTGTTTAAAATAAAAAGATGTAAACCAGCCCCAAACCTTACGTTTAACTTCATCATTATTTCAAATAATTATTCGAAGCAACTGTTTCAAATTTGATTTCAAATAATATTTGAAATAACGTGTTACGAAATAAACGTGTTATTTAAAAAAATATTTCGAATAATGTTATCTCAAATGTACTCAGGTATGGAATGATCAGCGTATAATCGTATAATATTTCAGTGCCAGTTAAGTTTTCTACCAGCCAATGGACATTGTTACATTCCCGGTTGTCAGTTTATGAAAACTGCCTAAAGGAACGAAATCAATCAAGCAGTATCATTAGTTATTGGAATATTAATCGTTACCCTTAAGTTTATCTGATTATCGAGCAGTTTCAATGCTACACACTACGAATTATTAATGTCGATGTAACGCGACGTCGGTGGTCTTCCATTAAAAACAAAAGACGAAGAAGTTGGAACAAGTAGAAAGGTGGAGTATGTCTAAACCGGTGTTTACCTTCGACATGTCGACGTTAACTTTTAGGTACACACTTTTCACGTTCTGTGTAACCACACTGTATACCTCTCTCTCTCTCTCTCTCTCTCTCGTTAACTTCTAACGTTCGCGCTTATTTAAGTTTGACGTAGCCTTGACATAATCTTAATATCGTAATTTCTTAAACTATCTAATTATTCGATTGCGAATTGTTATGCACACTCACATTTGCACAGGTTATTTTACAAAAATTCGAATTAAGGAAAAGTATTCCTCGTCAACTGAAAGATTATAAATTTTGAAAATAAAATTAAAAATGTTATCAATACTTGTTAATTTATACGTTTCCTGCATTTAAAAAAACTGCATATGCCGTAAATGCACGAAGCTCTGCAGTCTACTAATTACTTATTATATATCTCCAAAAGATTTTGCTGTGTACATGGCATATTGATATCATAAACGCTGAAATATATACGTCCATACAACTGACAGTTATAATTAGATGGTGGAACCTAATTCTTCTTAACGATTCAATTAGTAATTCATTTGTAACAACTCTGTTTTTTTGCCAAGAGGTAAGTATATCGTGCGGAACTTAAAGGGTTAAGCTCTAAGAAGTATTTAAGAAATCCTCTTTTCCAATCGACGATGACATCTCGAAATGCGACGTCGATAACAGTGACGCGCAAAGTATTAAATCTGGGGGAAGAAATCAGCTGTTGTTAATCCCACACGGAATCGATTCGATTAATTCCGGCGGTGTCTCTGACATGTGACGCTGCTATCGCCACATGCTGTCGCAAATATTCCAATGAATGACACCCTTTTTCATTCTAACACATATTCGAGAAACCAGTCACGTCGTGGTAGTTTATCGCCTTCGATAGATACCTGTTCGCTCGGATTTTGCACATCGCCGATTTCAAGGATAGACGCGTTCTAGCTATTAGCGTATCTGTATCAAAGGGCGGAAGAGAAAACGACAGAGAGGTAGAGAAAGAGAGAGAGAGAGAGAGAGAGAGAGAGAGAGAGAGAGAGAGAGCGAGAGAGAGAGAGAGAGAGAGAGAGAGAGAAACTAAAAATGTGAGAAGAGGATTAATTTCAAAGTTGTTAGAGGCCATCGATGCTGATGGTGTCGTTCTTTCCTCATTGGGTTTTCTAATGGTACGAGCTAGCCTTCAAAGTCTTACGTAACTCATATCGTTCATTGATATTGAGTTCTTTTTAATGGGACGAATCGGTGATTATCTCGAACCGCAATGCGTCCTTCGACGCATGCTGTGACGATCACTACGTGAAAACGAAAGTTACATCTGTTTCACAATTATCCGAGAAATATTTATTTAGATTTTATAGTTAGAGCCCAAAATAATATGATCGTAGATGATTATCCTTGTTACGAGGACAACACATTTTATATGTACTAGACAATTGCATGAAACTTTAGCAAAATAGAAAAATTATCGCCTCTGTTAATAAACGTAATAGGTTAAATATAATGGATAAATATTTTCAAACTCTTGTAATGTTTTTACTGATTTGTGTTATTTATGGAAAATGAAAGATTCAAAGTCTATTGTAATGAACAGAATAAAAATGGAAATGCATTCTACTCTCCTAACAATTTTGATAAGTTGAAAGTAATTTAATAATTTTCATTGATTCTCTTCTGGGTTCTGTGTTTTACTCATTTATGTTTAACATAAATGCACATATTCTCTTCTGAAATATTTCAATATTTCTATATTTCCTGTGTTAAATATATTTTTTACATCCTTCATATTTCTATGAAACATATTCTTTGCTTCTATATTATTTTAATATTAAGTAGATTTTTTTATCTCCTCAACGTTTCCATAATAATTAATCATTTCCATATGAAGATAAAACTAATGTATCAATGAAATATCTTGGAAACAAAAAATGCTTGAGAATAATGGTTATGAAATAAGAAAAAGGTTACAATTAAATAAGTAGCGGTGTTGTTAAAATTGAATAAAACTCAATCGTAATTTCGTATCTATTTGTAGTTAATTATTACAACCTGAAAATAGTTGCGAAATCACTCGTGATTACACTAAACTTTATGGATTCCTTTCCACCGCTGCTTTAGCAAACGTATTAAGAATCCTTTCGGACAAAAAGATGTTCTACATACATATATATACTCACGACACGTGTCCTCACTTTCTAACGTATCAGCTTAATCCTAGAACGTGTCAGAGACATATACACGTGATATCAAACAAATAACGCAAAAGAAATTACAAATTGAAAGTACAGGACGAAGAGAAACCACAATTTCACTTGTTGATTCAAGTTTTCAATATTCTCTTTAAAAGAGAAACACGATTTTCACGATGCAACGACGCTTCATTTTTCTGGAATCACTTTTTGCAATAGACACTAAGTCTTCGATAAAAAATACAGGAATCCTTGAAATATTCCACTGAATTTTATGCGGCAGTGTTTACTATATTAATTATAAATAACGCTTTCAAGATTCAATTATTATCCCGATTATCTTACGTTCAGCGGGTTGCGTTTTAATTTATTTATAAATTTCTATCATCGCACGTCAATGCAAATATATTTTCTATCGGTCACTGTAATTCTATTAATTTGTTTTGTTTTTTTTTTCGAGAGAGAGAGAGAGAGAGAGAGAGAGAGAGAGAGTCGCGGGGGTCATCTGAAATTTTCTTATATAACGATAGGACAATGATTGGTGAATAAAAAACAGAGACTCTCGAGAGTTTATTTGCAATTTTTACTACTGCGAATGTAGAACCGATCGGCAATAGGAACGTGGCTGAGAATAAAAATCGATTGACCGGCTGATTTGGGTGAACGCATCTTATTAAACGGGATGAGAAAAAGAAAAGAAATAGTGCAACCAAAAGATAAGTAAACGACTAAAAGACAGTCAAGGATAAGTCGAAAGCGGTCGACGAAGGAGCGTTTCTGGAAAGGCGATACTCGTCGATACAGAGCGGTTAATTAATTCGAGCCTCCTTTCTCCGAAATTCTTGCAGACAGTCCTCGAGGAGCGGCTGGATAGCAGGGTCGATGCCATGGTGCAGACCGGTCTCGTGCAGGAACTGCTTGACTTTCATCGGAGGTACAACGAGCAACGGATTGCGACCAACGCGTAAGTGCAAAGAGCTCTATCAGTAAGTGCTTCACATCACGCGACCGCTCCCCTTGGTTCAGTATTTAAGCCTTTGTCTCTCCTATACAGTACTCGAAGTAAATGTTACATTATTACCTATATCTGAACAATAATTTAACAAAACATCATATTTCAGTATTTCTAATACAGACGTATACAAACATGTTCTATTGAATCTTTGTTTAAATATCACTAAAAATCATATTACTGTATAAAGTCTGTCTTCTAGCCTGACACGTTGGAAATTGTTGTACATTATGGGTAATAAAAAGAAATTGAAATATTCTAGTAAATATCAATTAGCCCAGATATTTTGCATGTTTTATGGTCCACTGTTTGGTTGGTGCTAGACATTTTATGCATTTACTAGAAAAGTGCATTGGTGAAATACGAAATTGTAAAACGTCAACAAAATTCGAAATAGTATTTCCCCGTATATCCGCACAAAGCCTCAACTTACATCGTTCTCATCGTGTCATCGAATTCCGAGAGATTCAAGTAACCGACATTAAATGCTCGCGGCATATCACAGTTTCTGTGCATTTTTTGCGAATATTACAAGATCAACTGCCATTCACTCGTATCAACGGGATTTTTCGTCTTTTCTTCTCTTCCGTAATCGTTCCCGAACCATCGTCTGCAAGTCCATATACTTGATATTTCATATACTTTTCGTTCCCGTCACAGCAAACAGTAAGCGATGTAGCGATGGCTAACGAAGCACAGTATTTTTGTATAATAATATCTTTTTAAAATCGTCATTTATATCTTTTTACTTGTTTGTTTTCTTTCATCTTGGCCTTCAAACATTCAAAACTTCTTATAAGTTACGAATATATGTTAGTTCTCGCTAAAATTGCAATCTAAAAAGCTTACGCATTACGATTATACTCGCCAAAAATAGCTGACTGGTTAAGTACAAAACTGTAGAATAGTTTAGTATTGTGAAATACTCCAGAAAAAATAATGTTAACGCGATCATCTTTATATATCTTATCGAATTTCTGTATTTTCAATTCATATTTTCACTTTCATAGTAAACATTCTGTATTCATATTCATTAATAATGTTCATATCCAATTAAATTCAGTAATATAGCAACAACGTTATTTCCTTCTGTACAAATGTACAATATATATATATATCGCTTGACTCTATGAAAACAGAAACATTTACTGCGACTGAAAAAGGATTAATTCAATTATGGGTGAAAGTGTTCTACGGCAATATTACATCACAGTGTCTAGTGCATTGTAATCTATTTGTAATGTAATTAACTTGTGCTCTGTAATCTATTTTGTTTGATCACTTCGTGCTAATGTTACACGTAATATTCCGGTACTACTGTGGACTTACTTTAAAGAAAGACGAGCGACGATAAGGCCACTTATCAATGCGCTTACGCATGGTGCACTACGCCGGCGGTAGTTACGTTCGGGGAACGTATTCTTCGGTATACTCGTTAATTTCTGCCTCAAATTGATAGCTACTTCCTCGTAATAAAGTAATAGAACACAATGTACTCGAGGCTCGGGGTTAGGTTGCGGTTGAAAATCATTTAATAACAACTTGGAGAAGCCACCGAAGAATGATGATCGAATCTGCAGCGAAGATATGAAATCGTTTAAACAAAGAAAAAGAAAAACGGAATCATTAATTCCACAGCATTAACTTTTTTTTTTGTTTTTTGTTTCTCTCTCTCTCTCTCTCTCTCTCTCTCTCTCTCTCTCTCCGTGAGATCAGTCCATCGGACTCTTTTTGCTCGTCTCGTCAATCGATAATGCACCCGAATTTCCGGTGGGTCGATTGATGCTTAATAGCGCTGATAATTATCGCTAATTATTACCGGTCGCATATGCGTGCAGCGTGCGCACCGCTGCACCAGCGGCTATGCAAATTACACCGCCGGGCCAATTTGCAGTCGGTTTCGCTACGGCACGTGCAGTGCGTGGTAGACAACGTGGAATCACCAGCCGGGAGATGGTTCCAGCTGAATTACATTCGCGCCTAAGAAGTCCATGGGAACGGGAGTAGACTAACAAGTGTGCGGCCTAAGTGAACGTTATTATGTTTGGGAGTGCACGATTATAAAGAAATTAATTGAAGCCTGGCGGAGCCAGCTTTCATTCAGGCGTCTGAAGTAATCTTGCTTTCTATCTTACGTTTTGCTGATACTATCATTGCGCTCTATTTACTCAAAGGGAGCTACTTCTTTTACTTTTATAGAAGCGATACAGATCTTTTCAACGTAAATGGAATTTACGCTAAACCTGTTAGTATCACTGGTGCCATATTTTTATCGTTTAAAATTCTAATTGTAAAGACGCTTTCACAGCAATTAATTGGATAAGTATAATAAATTTTGTGACGAGAACTGGTACGAATTCGAATTTTTAAAAGATCTATTGTATAAATATGCATAACTGTGCAGGTCTAATTTCAATGTTTTCAACGTTACGTAGCATGGTCCAGAGCATTCGAAAATTGTGCCCATGCAACGAGAACAAGCTCCGGACTGGTAGAACGGTTTCGCAGCGATCGCGCCCCTTGCACTTATTAATAACCCTTCTTTTTTTCTCGAGCCTTCCACTGTCTTCCCTCGTTTCGCTCCTTCTTACGCGCGCTTTAGTACTCGCACGTTTCTGCAAGTAACATGTCTCATATTATGCAAATGCACGTGCCTGGCTGCTCTGCCTGCTCGACTTCTGCCGGATGTGACGTCGCACCTCTGTAACATCAAAGTTGCAAGAGGCAGGTGTGATTAATATAATATGCCAATACGGGAGCGCCGTGGCAGGTTGATTACATGAAAGCTTGACGAGACGATGCCACTGTAAGTGCGAATTAAAATTCCATGGCCCGTGACGTTCTATTGTTTCGTTCAAAATTGAGCAAAATTTTATTCTGATGACGGATCGAAGATAAAACCTAAAGTATAAAATTTTATTCGACGCTATTGAATAAATATCATACAGTATCATTATCAGAGTAGTGAAAATTGAACCTGAATGTACGTGTATAACGGAATTTATTTCTATTAGTATAATCATTTCAAATTAGGATAACTGTTTTATTAACATTTTATATATATATATTTTTATATATATATATAACGCAGAATATTGAAGTACATTAAAGTACATTAAAGTAATCTCATATGTAATTAACAAATAATATTAAATTAATATGTATGAGTTATACATTTCTCTTCTATAAAGGACAAATTATAGTAGATTAATATTAATCTCTTGCACAATGAACAAATTATATGATATTAGTTTCTTGTACAAGCAACAGGTAATATCGTGGGATTATTTTATTACGTAAAACCAACATTGGTAACTTCAGTGAATTTGTTATATGAAATTAAGAAAATGCTTAGCAAAAGCACAGGAACACAGAAGCACCTGCTTTGAGCAGTTCATGACGGTTAATGTCACACGGTAATCTAACCTGCTTCTGTCACTATGATTGTTATCACCATACCGTACCCCAGTGGTACTGATACAACCATTACTATTGCAGGAATGTCGGCGCATTTCCGATTAATATCGATCCTATCGCGGATGATTGACATTTTTATAATCGCTTGTTCGTAACGATTTCCTTGGTACACTTGATATAAAGATTAACTGATAATTCTATTACCGATTGAATGGCGGCACGTGCACCATTCCAATCAAACATTGGAGTAATTTGCTGTGGAAACAACGTGGATTATACAATATTAATTCGAGCGTAGCAATAATAATAAAGGAAGCGTATTATGTGTATTTTAGCGGATTACGGATTTCAAACTAACGGAGGCTCAAGCAGAAACCCATTACGTATTAACTCCACATATTCAATTGCTGGAATTGAAAATATGTCAGCAATTTAAATATTTGGTCATTAAATTGATTGTTGTAGCTGCCGCTAAATCAACGTTATATTTTTTAATCACTGTTTCCAAGAACTGATATTGTGCTCAGGAATGGTATGCCGCGAACCAGATGTTGTGTATTTCTAAACACTGTCACGATATTGTGTATTTCATCTTTCCGACGATAATTCACCATTATTGCTGCCATAAGTGTAGTGTATTTGTTCGTTGCAATTCAAATAAACATTAATAGAAATAATGTGTAACAAAAGCAGTTGCTCACCATTGTTTTATTATCGGGAAGAACGCGGCTTTTGGCCCGAATGACACGCAAGGCGGTTCGTAGATCGGTCGATTTCTCTTTGCACAACTTTTCGTAATTCGATGTTTCGACTATCGATACGTGGTCCGGCTCCGATGCAATGGTCCCCTGTTGAGAGACGCACGCCGCAAACTGTCACATGGTCCTAATTTGTGGCCGCAGGTACGGATTTGGCATTGACACGTGTGCAAACGAATGAACCGTGGCCGTCGTTTTAACGTCGCCGACATTTCCCGCCAAGTAAGCTGCGCCGCGACCTCGGCTCGCCCTGCTATCACTATCCAGCCATGATAAGCTGGCGTGCCTGCAAAATGCAGTTCTCCTTTCGTGGCGGAGATACCATCGCCACTCGAGTTCCAGAACCGAGGACACACAAACGTGCCTAGCCGCCGTTTGAACGCGATGAAAAACGTCTGCCGTCCTCGATTTTCACAGTTTACTACAGATTTACGCTAGGCTAACTTTTGTTTTCGGATTCCCAGTGCGAAAATCGTGCAAAATTCTAACTTGATTCGATTACTAAAACTGCTTTTGTAAAAGCAGTATTTCAAGAGTTTACTCAATTTATAATTTAAAAGTTATTTACATATATTTATATTGTAGGTTCTGGTTCCTTTAATTTAATCGAATATATTTAAAGTTAGTATAAATAGTCGACACCGAAATAGTTAATAAATTACACTAGAGATAGCCCGGCATCAAGTGAATTCCCATCAGAGTTTTGAAATTGGAATGACCATGAAGGACGCGTATTCAGGTGTCGGACAATGGAGTCGGTTATTGAGAAAAAGGCAAAATAAGGTGGCAGATGGGAGACGATGGTGATGGATCGGAGCTAAGCCGAGAGATCCAGGTAGACTGCAATTCGGCGACTGTTTATGTTCCAGGTTACCGGACTACACGAAAGGCATCTTTCAGAGTATCGGCTTCAAAGAGTTCCATAGATACCTGATGTTGTCCGAGGAAGAGAGGCGAGAGAAAAAGGTAAGCAGAAGTGGCGAACTGCAACGTCGTGTTACGTTCGGTGCAGCTGCGCACGATTCAGCGCGATTAGCGCCGCTGGAACCGATCTCCCTGTCCACGAGAAGTTTCACACTACCGTTCATAAGTATCTGGACACCTGGCAAATGTAGACGATCGGCACAGCGTAGACTATTTTGCTTCAGAAGCTGGACAAACAAAAAGCTTTATTTATTTCTTCGTGAGACCAGAAATATGTAAGAATCAAATACCATATCATTCATTGTTTATGACAATTTCGCAGGATATCATATTTATCAAAAGGAATTTATAAATTTTTACAAACAGGATATTTAAAGAGTCTTTAAAATGGAATAAATTTTTTTCAAAATTAGACCACACCACTTGAATTCGTTTAAATAAGTGAAGAATTAGCCTACCATGTAATATGTAAACATAGTACGTTTTACACACTGTGTTTTAGATATTACCACGTCTGCTGCGGATACTTTTGGACGATGGTGTAATACGTTTGACCGCTACCCAAAGGGCTGCTATCGTCGATGTTTTTGTTGGACGTTGAGGATCGAGGTCGTTTTGATACAGGAATTTTCTTTTTCTCCGCATTCCTTCCCCATTTTCCTCCTTTCTATTTCTGACGCTTCCGCTACGCGATGCCAGCTAGAAATTCGCGCACACTCCTCGCCGGTACAGCAAACTAGTACTTCCTATCTAGGGGAAAAGAGGAGACAACACGGAGGTGGCGTTTACTTCTCGTGGAATTATTGCCACCTAAAGAAGTCTATGAACATTAGTTTTGAATGGCTCGTATTTTAAAAATATATGAAGAATTTCGATTGTAAGTTATATCGTAAATAAGCCAATCCAGAATGACTAGTAACCGACTGGAGTAAGTTAGTAATTTAAATGAATGCGTATTAGAACTCGAAATGCTTAGCTAGTGCATAAAATCGATGCGTTCGGTTGAAATTTTGTATTTATTAGCACATTGCGGATCATGCCAGGTGAACTTTATAAAAATCTAATTACCATCGATTTTCAAATAATAGCGCGGTTCGGGAACGTTCAAAAGGGGTCAGTCGATGTCTCCCGTTCGTTTCACCAGCGTTGTCGCCAATATTCACGTAACCAGTACGCTATGTGTTAATACGTTATACATGCGTCAAAACTTACGAAGAAATGTTGCTTATAGGAAATATCAACTAAGCAAGTCGACAATATTATATAATAGTTGAGATCTACACACCGTTATCAACTTATAGCCTATTTCATTACGTGCAACAAAATTCATTCGTCTATAGCTGAGAAATGGAATATTTCCATACAATACTTTGATGAATATTTTAATTTCAAATCACACTTCTATTTATATCATTCGATTATCTAATTATACCAACTTATAACAGATACAATCTCATAGGAACGCCATCTTTGAAATATCTTTATTAGGTGTCCAAGTTTATGGACTTTTTAACATTTTCAACATAATCCGTAGTATCTTTTATACATTTACTCCATCTCGTATGTTATAGACGAACAGTATCCTCGAAAAAACGTAACAATCTTTATATAACGAAATCGTGAATGTTCATTAATTCGCGAGGTATTTTAATTTAATTGCTCGTTGAGCACCTTTTGTGATCAACTACCAAGGTTTTTTCTTTTTAGCCTATTGTAGACCATAGAGAATGTCTTCAAACTGGAATAAATAAGTTTTGTTAGCCTAATGAATACTTTCTCGAACCGAAAAACAAATAAATAAAAATTGAATCCAATGTTTAACATTTGAACCGGAAGTTAGGTTATTCATGCGAGGTCCAGAATTTTATTAGTACACATAATAATTACTACATTGCTAAAGTTACTATGCAGACAGTAATGTGATAATGAATTACCTAAAAAATAATGATAAATGTAGCCGCACATCTCAATCCTCCTGCCATGTTTGTACAATATGAGAACACATTTGACTCTGCAGCGACAAAGAGTTCTTTTGTCCGACAAAAACGCATTCCATTTCCTAGTTTTTCTGCGAGTTGGTTTTAACGTGTCACTATAAATCACTATTCTGATAGTTCAGACTTCTGTGAATTTATACGGCGACAGTTTGGTCTTTGTTTAAAGTAGCATAAAGAGAGAAGCTTCCTGGAATAAATTCAGCTTAGGCTGCTACATCCTAATTTCTTTGGTCATTAAAATTTTCTAAGAAACACCTTTTTGCCAATCTTAGAAGCTATCCACATGTTGCGCTATGTACATATACATATGTATACCATATGAAAAATTGACCATTAATTTCTCGTCACATGATATTGCCTTATTTATGATTTGATTTACCGTTAGTCGCTTAGTTTTTAAATATTTTATTCGCTGGAGTCAGAATTCATCATTTTCTCGAGTCCCGATTTATTATTTCCCATTAAAAAGCTACAGTCTAAACAGTATTGTTGTTTTAGAAGCGAAATAATTATTCACTGCCACAATGAGATTAAAGTTTTTTTTATGGTATTTAAAAAAGAAAATAGATCTGACGACTTTTGATCGAACGGCCGTTTTTAATTAATTTGCAGGGACAAGAATTACTACAAGAGGGGATCGATAATCTCAAACTCGTTACCAAGAGATACGCAAGGATACAGGAAAAATGGATCCGTAATCGCATAATTCGTCGCGTTGATAGACAGGTATGAGGTATTTAAATAAAGATGACATAAATTATTATAAGCATGGAGTTCAGATGAATTTTTGTAAGCGTATTATTTGCACTTGCAGGTGCCCCCTGTCTATACATTGGACTGCTCGGATATGAAAATTTGGGAAACCTCTGTATACAAGAAAGCTGTGTCGATAGTAGAAGCAGTGTTACGAGGAGAAAAACCCGAACAGACAGCTGTGAACGAATCTATTGCAAATATCAAAATCACGGATAGCAGTAACGAGGAATGTCGCTACTGCGATGTAAGTATTCTTTGTCTTTTAAAAATTCTTACTTCCAATTTTAATCAATGTTTCGAGTCTTCATAAAATTCCATGCGTTTTTTCAGATTTGTGAAAGATTTTTCGTTGGCGAGCAGTTTGACGTACATTTGAGAAGCAATAAACATCAAAAAGTTTTAAAAAAGAAAAAAAGATTAGCAGAGAAAGATTTAATGAGAGAAAGCTTAATCCAGCAGAATGAATGAAGATTAATAACGTTAACACTGATTGCTGTGATCATACGCAACGTAGGTTCAAAGAGTGACGTATTTTTAGGATATATTGTACATAATAATGTTAAAAGACTGTTGATACATGATATTTTGAAAATATATTATTTTGTGTAAAATGCCTCTAATGTTTATTGCTTACAAATTCTACTATTGGACTTACTACAAAAAGTTACTTAAGTAAGTCCCATCTCATATTCAATCCATGTGCAGTAATTTCCTAATATTAGAAACATGCAAGAATTAAGTATCAGAGTGGGTTTATACATACAGCAACAATTACGCTTAAATTTAACAGCACATGTGATAGAATTTCGTTCACCAACCCTGATAAGGGATAAGACCGTTCGGATAATAAAACTGACAAGTGCGGTTAATGAAGAATTTATTTATCTAAAATCACATAATGACCAATTAATATGTCACACGACGAAAATTTGTTATTAATGTTTACAATTTTTTAATGTAAAGTATAATCTAGACATTAGGAAGAGTCATTTGTTTCATAAAATTTGAATTTAACGCTACTTTTCCAGTGATGATTCGTAGTGGTAAAATACTCAAATTGGTGGTCAAATGTCATCGACATTTGAGTTATCCTGTGTAGTAAATATAGATTTCCTTATTACCAAGTATGGATAATGTTTTCAGTTCTGTTAAGTTTTATTAGTGTAGTACTGTTTTATTAGTCGTGTTAAGTAATTGCATTAATGTAATTATCAATAGATAGTACAGACGAGGTACCATCACAGACAAAGTATCATTTGACCAGATACTTTACGCGATTTCGTATCCGACGTTATGAAATACCGACCATCCTCAAAATTTTCGATATTCCCGCGCCCTCTACCTAAATAGGACAATCGACTAGTGAACTACATACAACTGAACGTACAGATAACTGAGGATAGGGATTATGTATCTCTTCCAGTGACATCGATGAACATTGATTGCGGTGATTGGTAATTTCGATTATTTCCAATTATTTTATGTTTGTAACAATTTATTACAAAACTAAAAGAATTTGAATTGCATAACTCGATCGCGATAGCTTCTTAATATTTATAATAATACTTTGCCATTTGATTTGTGAATGGAAATAAATGAATAAAGTCAAACATAAAAAGTGATTTTTAAAGCATGAATATGTCGAAGAATTATTACATCACAAATATTTTATTGATAAATTTAGTATTTATAGCTGTTTAATAATTATAAAAATTTCTTTTTCTAATGATAATAGACATTCTCGTCTATTTAATAATATAATGTTTAAACAAAAATAGCTCAAAGCCCGAGGTATAGAAAAACTTTTGAAGCACAAATTTCTCGAAAAATTATTTCGGTAAACCATCTTCGTTGCGCACACATTTCAAAGTTTGTAAAGCTTCTGCCTCTAAACATAAAAAGAGTCGTTTGAATTCGTGTCTTCCAAATCGTAAGGTGTGCCATAATACAAATGAGGTATACGTAATACTCGATTCAAACTAAGAAGCTTAAAGTTTTGAAATATCAGTAACGATGACTGAGACCACTGGCATTGGTAGTGGTGAGGCTCCTGAACCTCCATTTTTTAGAAACAAAGATACATACATTGGATTCTAGGTTTACGTCTACACTATATCATGTCTATGATATTAATTGCATAAAAAATATCAAAGACTATTAAAATATTTCGAGAAAAATTAATAAATCGTCTACGGATGTATTGATGATTGTACCTTTCATGTTATAATTAAATAAATCTATTCATCGACAGAATTATATTAGAAATATCAGTCTATTTTTACGTTTTAATTTAACAACGTGTCACTAAATAAATACATTCGTTGAATGATTTTCCACAAAATTATGTGTTTGTATTTCCAATTAACGTATACTTCGTAATTAATATATATATATATATATATGTATCGTGAAGTTGTAAGTACCTAATAAAAAATAATGAGTACCTCCTTGAAAAATTGTTAAATATTACTAATTATATGTATAATAAATGTACTACAATAACTTTGTAATTGCCTCTGTATGATATCCCGCGTTACATCTGACGAAACACAATACCTTTAACCGTGCACTTATTGAAATTCTTTAATATTTTCTAATTTTCCGAGATGATTATAATTATTATCGTAGTTATATAGTACTTGTGTGATATTTTCAAAACTTTTATAGTACAATAAGATTGTGAAAGTAAACCGTATATGTATCTATTATCATCTTCTTTGTATGTTTTATAAAATGAAACGAATTTTTTAAATGAAAATATAGTTACTGTGTATAGTCTCCGATGTCTAAACGATCACGTTAGCAGAAACTCAGTTTGCTGTTATGGCTTACGACACAATAAAATGGTGTTTCATGAAGGCTCGGACTCTACAATTTGATAGTATTGTTTCTCGTAATTTCTTGCACCATAGATGGATTTTAATTAAGTATTAAATTTAAATTGCACACGAAAGAATGTGAATCTATAAGAAAGATAGCGTGTACCGTACGCGTGCAGCCTACCGTTTACCGTACCAAGTCATTGTACTCGACGTGCATTAGCCGCCATTACATATGCACATTGCATTAAGGCAGGTCGCTGAAGCACGTCAAGGAAATACTTTCGCGTAAGAACCAACTCCCTACGGATTTCGTTGCTATTATTTCGTGCATTGCTCTTCGAAAGTGAAATTTTTAATTTCCCGATGTTTCCTATTGCAATCCTATTACACTTTTTAAAATAGTAATTTGCACTCCAATTAATTTTTTATAAATAATTGAACGAATGCATACGTTTATGTGAACTTGGTAAATATCATTATCGATTTGTGACAGTGGTATACTTTCGCTCAGAAAAAAAGAACAATTTCAACGCTTTAACGATTAATATTTGTAGCAAAAATTTGTAGAGGAAGTTTCAGACCGCGTTTAACATGATGCATAATGCATCCTGCCATTTATAAACTTTGGTCTTTCCGAAACCTTAATCTCATTATGACGGAACTTGTTGAGGTAATGAAACCGCAGAGATTAGTGTTGGGGGTAATGAAATACTTTTATGTACCATGCAGAGATTATTTTTTGCCAGCGTGACAAAATACTGGAAATAGCGGCGTTCCCAAATGACACACATAGTAAATAGTAGGAATTCTCTGATAATATTCAACACGCAATCTAGTATTTTGTAGGCACAGAGTGATGTACATAGGAAGGTACAAAGTCGGTGATGTAGTAGTCAGTCACGTTTCTATGTACTCATTGATTTTAAAGAAATACATAGTGCGATTGATCTGTTGGCGATGAATCATTTTTTCGTGAAATATTCCACAGTCATGCAAACAAGTGACACAGAACAGAAACACATATTCGGGCACGTGACGTAATAGACAGTATTACATAAGAATATAACATGTTATTAACATTTGACATTATTCTCACTTCTATGTAAATCACATTCCCATTTGTTTTCACAAATGATCGCGAGTAAACGTGCATTTTATATATTTATAGTATTCATAAATATATAAAACACATAACATAAAATATATGATTTTACTGAAATGCAGAAAAAGTAGCTGTACTTTTAAAAAATCCAATTTTTGTATCTCTTAGATTGTCGATATAATTTAGATTTAAAATGAAAATGTAATATTCATCTCGTATTCGTTTTATATTCAGTGATTATTTTGAAAAACGCTGATGATCTACAGAAATGTTGCACATATGCAAATAGGCTTAACGTTATGGAAGTCTGAAAGCACTAAAGTCATATTACTGAAACTTTATCAATTTCTACAGTAATGAAACTTTCTAGTAAAAGTGAATGCTGTTTTTATATGCTATTAGTCGTGTGATTGAGTTACAATGATGTGTTTTATAGTGATTAATGATGATAGTAAAGTTTCATAAGAGACTTTAACGGGCACAACGCGCCTCCGATTCCTCTATGTAGTAGTTTTTAATATTAATCAAATTATCTCCTGTTGATAGATAAAATGTAAACCTCATTTATATTTGACACGCCGTTCGAGCAGCGATCCGAAGAGAAATCGCTATAGAATGATTTACAGAATTAAAAATCCCCTGCTTTGCTGGTGAGACGATGACGGGTTCCAAGAGTGGGGAGCACCAGCTGACTGGGCTCTCGGTGAAACTGTCTCGTCGTTTGCAGCGCGCTGTTGCTTTGACAGTGTTATATCAACCTCTCCGAGAGTGCAGTCGCCGTAGCATTCTCTCCTCCGCTAATCTCTTCGTTCCGCTGGAGAAAACTCGCACTTGCCCAGCTTTCTTTCCAATTTATTTCTGGAGCTTTCGTACGTGAAAGTGAAGCTCGTGTTGCGCTCACGGAACGAGGATAAATCGAAAACTGAAAAAAGAGAAACATAAGATGTAGTTGAGAGTGAAACCGGCGCAGAATTGTGATTTCACTCCGAACCGCTGAAGTTACCAACGCACTACTAACGCCGCGATAAAACGTAATATCTGTGTGCACGGCAGACACAACGGAGTTTCTGTTAAGAGACGTTCTACGAATTTGTGCCGCGTGTTGTCAATGATAAAACGTTATCGCACTGCGACAACTTGGAACGTTATTCGTGTAAATAGAGAGCAGATCTTTCCATTTCGGAAACAGTGATCCTGCCGGGGAAGGGTTGCTGTTGCTGCTGCTGTTTCTTCCTGGATAACCGGAAGTCTGTATTAACGAGCGAAGGGAGAACAATGCTGACACTTCTAAACAGCTTCCCTTGAGGCTATATCACGTTCACGCTGATTATAATTCGACCGTTGAATCATGCTCTGCCTTCTTGCCATCCAACTAAAGGTAAATACAATTTTTTCGTTCTGTTAAGAATGTGGTGGCCATAGTACCATAAACACTGTCATTGAACGAACTACTGAAAAGTTTCGGGACATTTTTCATTCGGCTGAATTAAGGCAAGAACTAAAACGTTAGAAATTGCAATAGGCGTCGTTTTTCGTAATAGCCGTACAAGTATGAACTAATCTGACGTGGAGGTGTTTGGTATCGCACGCAATTCATTTTCGCGTGGAAATTAATTGTGTATCAGTCTTCTGAAAAAGCGAGGGAACTGTTCAGGGACTCTTGCAGAAAAAGAGGAAATGATAGAGAAACCGAGAAAGAGACGTACTTTTACACCAGTTGCACACGGTGCAGCTTTCACGGCATGCATTTTTCATCGAGTGACAAAGGAAACCGCGAAACTCAAAACGAATGTGATATGCAATTTGCGCGAGGCTACTCAGTAGCTCGATTTCATCGCATGTTCTGGCTCGAGGACAAATCGTGAAAAAGCGATGATGAGTTTCGCAACGATGATTTCCCTGTTACGGTGTCTCCTTCATGGAATCTTCAGGGTTTCTCCTATTTTCAAGCGCTTCAAAGAAACTCGCTCGTTTCTCTCTCTCTCTCTCTCTCTCTCTCTTTCTCACACACACACACACACACACGCACACGCACACACCCTCTTCGCCCCCTACCCCTTCTCTTTTCTACGATCGGATTATTACTGATTACACCTAATTATTATTTGTTTGGTTAATTTTTTCTTTTTCCGTGGTGTTTTACCGCGCAGCTCACGTTTATCGTTTTCGGAATTCACTTTGTTTGTCTTCCGAGAACGCGTATGGACATAATAAAACTCATTGCACTCCTTTGGTTGTTGTTTCTGATGAATTTTCTTCGGTACTGATTAATTACTCGCGTGCGCTGAACTTGTCTCGATCAAGTATTGTTTGGAATGATTTGTTATACTAACTTTTTAGCGTTTCAATTAAGGGACGGAGTGAAATAGAAAAGTCTCTAATTGTTTCACATAGTAATGTGTAGATTTATAGTAATATGGGAATTCGTCCAATTATCACATTTTTTTGTAAAATTGTTATATTTTTATATCAAACTACATTTTTATATCATAGTTCCCCAAATCAAAGAATAAATTATACAATTCACGCAATTGTATAATCTTTTACGATGTTCTTATTTGAATATGGCGAGAATTCAACTGCTGCGTCAACAGCTTGCCATTCTGTTCCATTATTAGCAATATTTACTTTCAAACGCCTGTGATTCATAGGAATATTTTTACTGCAGAAGCATATTTTTATTTTCCCTAAGAAGGAAGTTGCGTAGGCGGATGGGAGAAAAGCTGTCCGATGGAAATTAAATTTAGCTGTATCTGTGAGTAAGAATATGTAGCTAAATTATCAAAGCGCGTTATTCGTAATTCTGCTGGCGCTCTCTATCAACCAATTGGCAAGCATGTAGGTCACTCGTTCATATGTGACCACCAAAAAAAGATTTACAGAGTATATTTCGAATGTCGAATCCAATTAAGGTTCGCAATTTCCATATCGGGGTGAAATGTTTCCATTCTTCGTGAGAGTAGATTCATAAAGCATACCGATTCGGGATGATCTATTGTAGATTAGAGGTTCATAAAACTAAGAATTACTGGTAATTGGTAAGCATTGTGAATCCATTAACGTTTTATTAATACGTATAATACTATTAGAAACTAGTATTGTTTCTGGTCGTTAGACTGCTTAATGTAGACACTGAGTCAGACATTATTTTTTATATAATTTGTCCTTTTAATCAGTAACGTACAAATGCAAGCTTAATTAGAATAGGTAATATTTTAATACGTAATTTTAAATATTGTATATGTAATATGCAAACACATTAATAATAATAATAATAAAGTAAATTTAAAAATAATTTAAAGATAACTGTGATACATGAAATGATAAGTAGATTACGGATTTTATGCATTTACGGTAATAACGAGTAGGTAAAATTTAAAACAGTGCGAACATTAAGGGAATCTGAGTATGTCAATGCATTAATTTATACTTGTTAATATTATTAACGAAGAAAGAAACCAGTGCTTGGCTTTTATCACCTGCCATTGATGCAGACAGTTTTTGTTTTACATAAAGGTCCGCCGTCCAGAGATAAGATAATTATTGTGCAGTCACTGACGACATATTAAAATTCACTGTCAGTCGATATAATTATTCAACAATTATACCATTATTGGTTTTTATTTTTATATAATTACCGTCTAGACGATTGCAAGCACAGATCAGAAATTCCTAAACATAATGGAAGCTTTTCTGTCGCATCACACTTCCGTTCAAGTACATATCGCATGTAAAATGGGTATTGATTTTGGCTTGGTAATAGAAGCGAGTAGATACATTCACTTATGAGCTAAATACGGAGAATTTCATCGATCGAATTCCATTGGTATCTACATCGGTGTACACCTTGGCTCCACGAGGCCTTAATTAATTTTGCTCTCGTAATATATTTTGTGAGCTATTAATTTTAATGCTTAACCCATTTCATCATTTTAGTTTCTATTATACTATATACTCG
This sequence comes from Augochlora pura, assembly GCF_028453695.1. Taxonomy (NCBI): domain Eukaryota; kingdom Metazoa; phylum Arthropoda; class Insecta; order Hymenoptera; family Halictidae; genus Augochlora; species Augochlora pura. Next base: position 7,424,104 of record NC_135780.1, read on the forward strand.
AATATAGAAGATTATCTAAAACTTTATCATGAAAACATTTTACACATTTACATACTATGAAAATGGTTCTATGACAAAGTTCTTAAATTTCTAAAATTGAGATTACTGTATACGGACAGTGTATATAAATGGTTAATATTCAATTAACTTATGTATATATATTGTTGCAAAATAGGAATTTGATATTCCAAGATGCTGCAACCGCAACAGACTAGGAAGACCACTACTATACTTTCTATCTCAGTTACCTTCGTCGATAATTATTGACCACTTGTTTCCAATTAATTGTTCCCGCTCTGAAATGACTCATTTTTTGCTTCAGTTGCAATCAGGCATGCATACAGAGGTTTGTCAAAGCGAACGTGTATGCGAGTAGAGGGGAATTTTGCTCGAGGGTTTCCGCTCTTCGTCCGGGATATGACGATATTCTCTCCCCCCTCCCCCCCCTCTCCCCTCCCGGTTGACCAGTGGTGTAAGCAACCATAAAAATATGTGGTATACGTGCGATTTCCTTACGTAATTACGTTAAATAATGGTTTGCATAACAACGATATCTTTCTGTCACACGCGATCGTATTATTTGACAAATTATAAATATGCATTTTTCATTGATAACGATTGAGCAGCTGTTTTATAATATATCCAAAATAATCTGTCTTCCAATATTTTGAAAATAGAGAGCTCTGATAAAATATTGCTTGTTACTTAATGTAGTGTTGCATATCTTTTACATTCAGTTTAATTGTGTAGTACATTTTTAACATATTTAGGCATAATTTATCAGTTACGACAGTTCCAAAGTAAATAATGTAATATTATGTGTGAAAGTATTTGGTACAGCTGATTTTTACTGCATATAAATGTATATGTAATGCATGCTAAATTATCAATAAGTCGTAATAAAAAATAACAGGCAACACGTAACGGTATCAAATAAATTAATTCAATAATATTATACTGTCAAATTTACTGCAATAATATTATGCTACTAAGTTTTCTTTTGATGTGGGATTGATTAAGATGCAGTACCTATAGTATGTCAAAAGTACAAACATAATGAGTAATATACTTAATGAAATCAGCTAAACAATATCTTATTCTGTATTATTTGTAACAGTGCAATTATAAACTAGCTATGGCAATATATTTTTGTTCGTGTCCGCAAACTAACTGTTTTTTTTTTTTTTTTGAGAAATTCAAATTAAAAGGTGCAAGTACTTATTAAATAACACTGTAACGGAATCAAGTGCTCATGCCAGTTAATTAAACGCGGGCTTTAGACTTTCTCCTCCTGTTTATACCTTATACTCTATTCCATCTAGATAATGAAGAAAACGGTTTCCTTGGGAGTGCAATTAAAACTCCTTAGAGATCAATTTCTCTGAAATATCGTTATCATTATTATCGTTGTCATGTGATAGTCCATGGAAAAAATATGCGTATTGCGTGAGAGACTTTCACAGTTACCGCAATCTACCTCCGTCACGTAACTGCTGTATCAAAGTTCGGAGCAGGAACTTCATTGAAAAAATTATAATAATAATAATAATAATAACAACCCGACTCTATTACACATTCATCGTTCAGTGAAACAAGCAGTGTAACTATACGAATATTTTATTTCAGTTCAAATAAGTCAAATTATTTCAGTTTTAACGGGGGTAATCCGTCGTCGGGTTTTTGAGGCCGGTTGTACGCCGTTCAATTTCGCGTTTCACCTCATAATCAACGCCTTTTAGAATCATGAATATATTGACCCCGTTCCAACAAAGAAATTACGCGCCTTCCTTAAACAAAGGAAACATGTTAGTTCCGCAGCTCGTAGAGACTTTTTGCGCAATGCTTTCTGTTGGTCAAACGAAACAGGCACGCATCCTCGACGAAAGTTAACGAGATCTATTTTTCGCTGTACTGACCAGTCGCAGAATAGCCAAGGTTTTGCAGCTAACAGTTTCATAATCTTTAATGCAGTGCGCACATACGCAGCGTTTCTTCTCTTGCCCACCAGCTTCCGCAATTAATTCTCCCAGTTGTTAAGCAGGTCAAAGCCGCAGAAGGCATAGCTAACTAGGTTTAAATATTGTCCAGAAGGGAGCATGTTCTATCATATTACACGTGTGCACAACGAAACGCCTCGCTGTAGGAAATAGTAGCTACAGATAGTTAAGTAATGATGGATTTTCCAGCGCTTTATGCTGGCGATTGAAACTTGAACAATAAGTTAATTTGTCTACTGTTTAAAACCATGCACATCATGTATGTGTCATACAAACATTTCTAAATATGAAATGTCAGAACGAGACCTTTTGGTACTTTTATTTTGACTGCGACGAAATATACAGTGAAAAACATCGGTTATAGATGAATGGTTCTTACCTACAATTATATTATACATTATATTAGAATACCATAGACATCACAAGTATCACCTAGAATACACCTTAGACATACACAGTATCTTATGCATTACGATTACTGTTGGTTTTTACCGAGCCCCGAGAAACCACAAATAATACACCTTTTTTGACAATTTTTCTGCAGTCTACAGCAAAGCTTGATCGGAAGTTAAGAGTCCAGCCTATGGTATACTCAGGCATTCTCGAACGTCTCGAATACCCATCGCTAGTCGCGTAGGTAGTTACGTACTTCCCTGGTATTTAAGCTGCATTCGTACACGCTTGCCTTATTAAGCAGGCACGGTGTGCTGCGTATTCAGACTTGCCAACCACAGACGATTAGTGCTTGCGCTTAAAAAGCCGCTACAAGGCTGCTCCTCCGCGTTCTATGTATATGTATACTGTACCCGCGGAATGAAATGTTAACGATATCTATCGCTGTCATGTCGAATGTAATGATATCTCCGATGATGTTTGCAGACTGCGTGGAACTCGCGCGAGGAATAGAAAAGCAGCTCTATTAAAAATAGTTCTATTATAGAGAAAAGGTAAGTGCATATGTAAACGGAAAGTATTAATTTTAACATTATTTGAAAACGCTTAGGTACTTGCATCTGAATGCTTGTTATACTGAAAGTCGTCGGTTGCGTCATTGTAGGTTTGTTTGTCATCAAGTGATGGGGAATTAAGGTTGCTCAAGGGAAAGGGGAACGGGCACAGGGTGTCATGGTGGGAGGTACCGAGGGTCTTGATTGATTTGCTGGAATTGATGTACAAAAAGGCCTTTAACATGCACCGATTATGTCTTCCCCCCACGGTTTCCGACGATTTTATTCAATGGTGCGCTCGAAAGAGGTGTAAAATCGTGACCATCTCGATCATAAGATTGTAAATGAAAATATACGAGTACATGTAAAACATATATTTTCAATTGTGATTATATCTACAACTTCTCAGTTTATATAACTTTCGATATAATTAAAATATTAACAATGGTTTAACGTCTTTAAGTAAGAAATTACTATCACACTTACTAATCATAAACTACTACATTGATATATTAAATAAAGTACACACACATATATATATATATATATATATATATTAAAATAAATATTAAATTAATTAATTAAACATCGTTGTATTATCAAGACGTAAATTATATAATTAATTGTATATATTTCTCTCATAAAATGTTATATACTTTTCTATGTAATTTTGCACACATGCAATTTAATCTAGGAAATGATCTTTAAGTCTCGCTTGTTTGGTAGAGGCATTCAACGTGAGACATTGAATAGCTAGCTCCTATCTTTCGTCACAAAGCGGTTAGAGCTGTTGAACGAGTATGAGAGTTTCCCGATAAGTTATAAATGGGATGTCATTTCAATGTCATCTGTCTATTCCTCGATCGTTAACCTATAAAACAGCTGAACCGCGCGTATTCCCGGCAAAGCTACATAAACATTAAACAGGATTTATTCCCAGCAACCCAGTCAACCTCGACGATATTGTCCGTCCTTTCAAGTTCCATCCTGACCGTTACCAACAACCCGTTGGTCCACGAAAACAAGTTTACCCCCTCATGGATCAGTTGGCCGCCGGTTCTCGAGAAATTCTAAATTAGAAACCATATTTTGAAGTATAACCAGTAGAGACCATGTGCTTCGCAAATATACCAATGTAGTCACTATAGATAAATTGTCGTATTTGCGATAGACTGCATGTATATTTGCCAAAGAAGTGTGCAACCGCTTATTTATTTCCCAGCAATGCAAATAACTTATTTTTCAGTATTTGAAATTAAAGTTTCCATAATTTCATTTTTTTTTTCTTTTTCAATACAGATACTTTAATGGAAAATTTAATAATTATATTATTTTTATATTTTTTACATAATAATACATTATATTAATATATAGCATTACAAATAAAATTGGAATTTATATTATTAAAATATTTTGTAGCGAAATATTACTTGTAATATTATATAAAAAGTTTTCTTTTGCAGAAGTTAAAATGTTTACATCAATTCATTGTTTTTCATTTTTAGATTTATACAGGTTTATCATTGTAAATGTATGTCTTAATTAAGATAAACGATTACTCGTTAAATATTCTAGACCTCTAATTTATATAAAAATATCGGCGGGGCAATCCAATGATCACAAAACTTATCTTAAAATGATAATATCATTTTACTTTTTATATTTATTATTAAATAAACAGAAGGTCTTTGTACAATCTAGGATTTGATGGACTGATTTGTAGATACTGCAGCTACCTTTCGTTTTATATCATAAATTTATTAAAATTATAATTATATTAATAGCAAAATTATCTCGCAGATAAAAATAAAAATGTCTTGAATGTCTTAAACACACTTTCAAGTATACTATTAATACGCGAAGTGCCGAGTTCGCTAATAAAGAATGGGAAAGCAATAGATGTTTTTTGATTATTTTTTTCACCAATATTCTATTTTAAATTCCATATTATTATAAAATCAACATGACGAAACGAAGACTATTTCTGAAATAACTACAAAATCGACTAGATTTCTAAAACTTTGTAAACGTTTATCGATCCAAATGTAAAAGACAATCAGTTTCGAGGTGTCAACGGTCCGTGGTCGAGTGCCGCCGAACGAGCGCCATTTTCGGACCACCCTGTTAATATTCCACCGAAAATAACAATAGTGAAATTCTAAAACATTTCTCGAGCTACAACAAATTCCACCACACAACTTTTTCTATATCGAATCAATCAATAACTGACCCCAGCTAACCGAATGAAAATTTTCCCGAGATTCGAGCGATCGTAAATAATAGTCAGCAGCGTCACCCCGAGGGTAAACGAACGAACTAACCCCCATTGATTTTTCGCGCGAGCGTACCGCCGCCAGGGTAGTTTACCAAATAAGGACAGGTCTCGAACCGCGCCACTACACAACGTTAAACCCCGTCGGGACGGCAATATGGCGATCCGCTAATGACAGTTGTTGCACTTGGTCCGCGTACTTGTTGACCACACTGGGACGTGCACCTGCCCCAGCATCATGTATTGGCGTTGCCGATTACGATTTCGGCAAGTCTGCAACACGGTGAGTCTAGATCCGATAGAAATGATCCATTTACATTTGATTTACTACCCCTTGCTCTCGACCCTCTCGAACAATCCACGAGTCCAAGTGATTCTGTTCCTTTTCTCTGTGAACTTGTGATCGCCGCGCCCAAGTGAAAGTTTTGCTGTGCCCTGAGCCACGTAGCAACGAAGTTGTACTGCTACAGGGTTGCGTTCGCTGGCATCGCTAGAAAAGCTGATTCTGACAGTTCTCCATCGGCATCGGTACGAAGACAGAATGCAGGCCCGACGCTCAGCTCTGCACTTTATCATCCGAGGAATCGTGTAAACATTTATCCCAATCGCAGTGCAAAATTATTTTCAACAGTGCTCAATCCCTAAAAAGAAAAGTGTAATTGATCTGGAATGAATATAGCGCCGATGATCGATTTATCCGCGCTACTTTGACCGGATAAGGGAAAGTAGATTCCACTTAGCGCGTGGTATCAGCTGTCTTTTTATCAACTTTATCGAAAGCTTTTAGCGTGGATTAACGGTTTTTTTTTCATGCGGGGATACCTTGCCACTCTGCGGGACTCTAAGCGATGAGAGAAGTTCGTTAGCAGAACGAACATTTCTCCGCTAAAAATAACGGAGACGTTCGCCGGTACATTGGAATCCCCTGCCGCACAATTTTAGATCTAGTAAAACCGACCGTTGTCCTTTCGGTTCGTACGTAGTTACAGCGACTACCAGTGTTTATCCTGGTTTTATCGTTTCAATAACGTCGATCGTGGTTGTTCCCATCCGATAAATCCTATCCGACGAATTTCGATAATTCATATCGATAGCATTGTAAATGCAGAACAATCTTGTCGATATTTCTTTCTGTGTTTCTAATGACGAGGTGTAATATTTTTCACGCCTTATCGTAAAAAGCCAACGAAGCTGAGTTGACACAGTTTGATTCCTGCATTACCGTCGGAGTAAATCCGATATGGACATTTTCATCGCAGAGATTCATCTGAATTTTAGTCCATTGCCATTTAACTGCAGATTTCCATGTAAAATACAAATTCTCTTCTGACTTTTGTAATTTTAATAACATAATTTTAACAACTCTTTTAATCTTTCCACTGTTTCGTGTTTCATTTAATCATTTTTGTTAAAAATGCATGAAATTCGCAGTGTAGTTGTCACGAAGTCTGTTTCAATGTATGCTAACGTTCAATCATAATAATCGTAATGGACAAAGCCTTTTGTTTCAACAGATTCTTTTATTGTTTACATTAAAATTGTCTTACTTGTCGCATATATAAAAATCAACCAATTACGTGTTTGAATCGATATTAAAAAGTATGTAAGCTACAGTGACTATACTGTATAAGTTTAATTTTCTTCATGTATTGGTTAAATGGAACACTTTTCTAAAATATATAAATAAATAAATAAAGAATATCAAAGCATATATTGACTCGTTTTAATGAGTACGCTCGTTAGTAAGTTATGTAATCACAAATTTTGTGTTGAGTATGACGAGTATACGTTAAGTACATTATCAAAATTAAAATCACATTCTAGTATGTAGCTATACATACAACAAGATAACATATTTAAGAGGGTTGGAAGCAATCTGTTAGTACACAGGTCGAACACGGTATACATAAACGCAGTTCATCTGGAATTTAACACATCGACAGGCCTGTACAGATCTGTTTACGGATCAGGCCAGAAATTTAAATACTATTCCGACTCCGACCGATAACGACGCAATCCGGAACGCTGAATGAAAGTCCATTCGAACGCGAATCCACGAGATTTATTCTCGCGTTTCTCAATAGACAGGTGTATTTACGGCATCTGTAAACAATCCGCTACTATTTCCAGCTTTTATTTTGTTTCACAATGACTTTAGCAAGTAACTTTTGCGAGTAATCCGTTTCACGGAACGATTTAACGTAACACCCCCGCGTTTCGTACGGTAGAGTATTTACTGAAAGAGTTTTCTTTTCAATCCAGATGCCTTTCATGCTGTAAGGAACATTTGAGCACAGAAACCCTCGAATCGAAGATGGGCAAGCTTTTAAGTCTTCTGGCTCGAGATGAGTCTACCTGTTGCACGCCTCAAAAGTATGATGTCTTTTTGGACTTTGAAAGTAAGTTATACAAGTTTGTTCCTACATGGTAAACCCTTTAAGCGCTCGTTAAATTCGTTATGGAAAAGGGAATATTTTCGAATGAAACTGCAGAAGCCTTTTAGAAACGATAGGCACCGACCGGATAATGATAATGCTTTCTATCGAATTCCAGACGCACAACCTTCCGATTTAGAACGGGAGACCTTTGAGGCGGTGCAAAGAGTTCTGAAAAATTCAGAATCTATCTTGGAGGAGATTCAATGCTACAAAGGAGCTGGCAAAGAAATCAGAGAAGCGATTTCGGAGGCCACGGAAGAGTGTCAACGGAAAGCCTACCTGACCGTGGCACCTCTTGTTGCAAAGTTGAAAAAATTCTATGAATTTTCTTTGGAGCTTGGTAAGTTTTCTTCATTTCCTGTTAACAGCAGTTTTGAAAAACTGTTTCATGTCTAAAAATCCAGTTTCAAAAATACTATTACCTTAAGCACATTAAAAACGCAATGCTAATTTTGTTTCATTCTGTATCTAATTTCTCAGTTAGACTTAATCCTGTAACTACCAAGTTCTAAAAGCGCCTCATGCGTATCGTTTTATCAAATCAAACAAACAAACAAACAAACAAACAAACAAACAAACAAACAAACAAACAATCAAACAAACAAATAAATAAATAAATAGAGAGAAAAATCAAATTAGTTTCATTCACAGTATCAATTTGGACTGTTACAGAAAGGGTGGTGCCGAAGATCCTAGGTCAATTATGCTCTGGGAATCTATCTCCTACTCAGCATCTGGAGACTCAACAAGCTCTAGTCAAACAGCTGGCTGAGATATTGGAATTCGTTTTGAAATTTGACGAACACAAGATGAAGACACCTGCGATCCAGAACGATTTCAGTTATTACCGAAGAACATTGACCAGAGCATCCCTGACGAGGCAGGATACCGCTGAAAAGAATCTCGTAGTCGGCAATGAGCTTGCTAACCGAATGTCCTTATTTTACGCCCACGCGACACCCATGCTTCGCGTTTTGAGTCACGCGAGCATTACTTTCTTGATGGACGTAAGTGGTACTCGCTTCTCTTCTTTGTACTTTCTTATCTTTTCTCATTACGTTTCTATTTTTGTTACTTGAATTCCAAAGTATCCGTCATGTTTAAATGGACCATTAATATTTACTTGTCTTATTTCTTCTCAGTCGAGTGGATATCATGTAGAATATGTGTAAAATAAACTTTGGTAGATTACTTTTATTCAGTTTTTTTTATTCACACTTTTATTCAAATTCATGTTAATTTTGAATCTAATAAAATGGTCGATTTTCTATATTCTGTTCCTTGGAAACAATGTAGGGAATTATTTTATTTCGTCTTACTTCGGTGTTAATGTATGTTAATTTATTATATAATGTATATTAATTTATTGTTAATTATTGGCAATGTTAATTTATTTGACAGCAATGTGGACGCGATTAATCCTAATTCCGTAAATTGTTCACGAATCAATTGCAACGAGACAATGGAGATCTATTTCTGTTCGGTTCAAATGAGTTCATTCGCTTCTCTATATAACATTGGACGACAAAGCATTGTTGCGGAACCTATTCTTCGTAGAAACGTATCTGTCGAGTGGCAATGAGGTTTCTACTCTTAACCGTTCACCGACAGTTTATTTTTATCTAAGGTATTTTATACCAGAATTGGAATATTTTTAGTCTCCTTTGTGGAGAATTTACCGTGAATAGCTTACGCAAACAACTAAAGAAAACATAATAATGGAGTGTTATCGTGTCATCTTTTATATTACGTTTACCAAACAAATATTTGAAACGGTAAGATAAGAAGTATGCAAGTATGTTTTTCTAGAAAAACTTTTCTTTCTTTGATTGACAGATTTTGTCATCACTTTACATGCTTCTGCAATCATCTCGGGTAAAGAAAACAAGTGCACAAATTAGTGTGCAGAAGCTTGCGTTGGCAGGCTAAACTACTTTTCGATAAGCTGAATAACATTACCATGTAAAAATAATGAAGTGTACTGAAGTAGAAAATTAAAATCCATTATGTGAAATGAATCAGACTGCGACCTTTCTCGGAACATTTAACAGCCTAATGGTAGATCCATTTAAATTGCATAGATACAGTTTCCATTGGGAAGATACAGGAAGTGGTTAAGATACATGTTTCGTAAATTACATCGATTTTCCAATTAAAAAAATAGACGAATAAAATTATTTCAACGAAATATTTCAAGTATTTAAGATATTGATTACACTATATTAACCCAGCTCCCCACATTGTTTCTACAGAGAAATGCTCTTGTTTAAAGTAGTAACAATGCATGTTTATTATTTCAGAACGAAGACGTAGCGCGAGAAAATATCACGGAAACCCTTGGTACTATGGCGAAAGTTTGTCTACGTATGTTAGAAAATCCGTAAGTAGAATCCTTCACTGATAATTTTACAAGAAAAAAAAAAGCATCCTCAAGTTACATAAATAGAGTATGAAGCTTCCGGAAGCGGGAGTGACTTATTGTTTCAACTTTACACTGACGTGTATTATTTTTCTTAGCAATCTTTTGGCGCAGTTCCAACGAGAAGAAACTCAACTCTTTGTTCTAAGAGTGATGGTTGGATTAGTGATCCTTTATGATCACGTTCACCCTCAAGGTGCCTTTGTTAAGGGTTCAAATGTCGATGTAAGTATACATCGGATACCCCAATTGTAAATAGAAATTGTTAAAATATTTTTAACAACTTGGTTAACAAATTAAAAACAATTATATGTGATTAAATATAAGGGTGTAGTTGTCGATGGAATGATTGTTAATGGGGTAAGGACGATCCAACCCCGACCGTCCAGATTTTGCACTCAAACTTAATCCTTTTTCGGAAAGACGAATATGATCTAAAAGAAAAAAATCAATTTTGAATCGCAGTAAGGTAAATATGTCCTACAGACTGATTAATTTTGAGTGCAAAACCTGCATACGCTATCGAAATATTTGTTACTTGAGAACGGCATTATTAAAAATGTCGTTTGTTCGACAGGTTAAAGGATGTGTAAAATTACTAAAGGATCAGCCACCTTGTAAGAGCGAAGGTCTATTAAACGCGCTCCGTTACACCACGAAGCATTTGAACGAGGATAACACGCCAAAGAATATAAAAAA
>NC_135780.1:7735375-7856052 GCF_028453695.1 Augochlora pura
GCATCGTTAACGAATTATTAACGAAAAACACTGACCAATAAGAAGCGAGCTCGGCTGGCACGAAATAGCCGAGACAAGCAGCGAACGAAACTCAGTTCCGTTGATTAGCTCGACCGCCTACCATCGCGTGAGCTCGCCTCTCATTGGACAACGTTTTTTTGTTAATATCTCTTAAACAAAGCAGCGGATTGCATTTTGCACTTTCGCTGAAAAAGAAATTACTTCAAATAACTCCCATTTTTGCCATGTATAACCCCCATACAATAAGATAGAAACATTATGCCTCCCACTTCGTTGTACGAACATCCCGGCACTTTCTAGCTGATCTATAAATCTAGCCTATAAATTTTTGGCTACAATGATCGTAAATTTCTTTCATCGTGAGGAAATGATTGAAACATATTCACAATTTCAATGAACCGAATGAAAATAAAATAAATGGCAATAATAAAAGATTTCAGTTTAGACGAACGTGTTAAAAAGGACGTTAATATTATTTTTAGATAAGAGGGGGATTGTTATGGATCATATCAGACAGAATGCCAAACTTTCTGATAGCAAGTCTGAATTACACCGACGTAAACTTCAGAATATTGACAGTGCCCGTTAGGGAGGCAATTGCAGGCACCGTTTGTGAAAACGCGCCCTGGGGATACATCAGCAACTCCATTTGGTGGGAGTAATGAATTCTGTTAAATAGATTTACTAGAAATACTTGATTTACGGTCACATGTTGGCAAAACAAACGTTCGAACTGCGAAAATGTTCTACGATTTTGCACGATAAGAATTTTGTAAATCAAAATTTTGACAATCACGACTTTCCTAGAATATAATTCTACATACTGAACTACGTAGCACCATTTAATTCACTACCTTCTTCTGAGCTTCTGTAAGTTTATATATTCCATTAGCAGTTCAAGGTGTTAATACAAAAAAAAGCTCATTAATCATAACATTCGCTTAATCGCCACTTTTAATACAGTTTAATACAGTAGTCTGTTGATTTTCGATATTTACATAAAATGGAGATGCGTAGATTCTGAATGCTTACGTAAATCACATCTAATAATTGTGCACTAACTACGCAGCACGGAAACGAATGAACATAGAAATGCTCTTTATTCACGATGCTATTTATTGAAATACTATTAAACTAAAAATAAGAATTAGCTCCGAATTCATTATTCGTCAATTTAGATAAAAGATTGCACGTACTGTAGCTTGATGCTTTATTCTGAAGTAGATACAATGCTGTTCGTTTCTACATCGCTTATGCTTTCCAGTAGTTGTTGGTGATAATGAATTCGTGACGATAATAAGATTTTAAAGAAAAACATGTAAAGCGAAATTCCGAAATGAATGATGTTTATTTTCTATTTAGGTAGAGGTAAACAGCGAAATTTCGTTCTGGGTCCGGTTGGACCCGGCATCCTGCCGACACGTCTATAAAACCGTCCGTCTTTCATGGGTTCGCTGTCGGTACATTGGCTCGTAAACACAACATGTCGTTCAGCAGTAACAATAAAGAAAGAATCAGGAAGCACGAACCCACTTTCCTTCCACCTACCTTCTTTCACTTCATTAGACTCGCTCGAACATACTTGTTGTCAATTTACCGATCGTGTACGATCGTAATTAGTCGTTTCAGCAAATAAATTCCGATTGTGAGAAAACACATACGTACACGTGTCGACCGAGTTTCCTCGGTGTGCAAACGCATAATGCCAGGCTCTTACGCTTTTCTAAACGAGACGGGAGTCTGCAGTAGCCGATAAAAACGGCACCAGGAAGAAACTCGCCGCATTTCGCTTTGGTAGCTATTCCGCGTCGCTCATAGTTTCTAGAGAAGCCATTACAGCGAGCCATTGCGGCTAACAAATCTCACGGCCATTACAAAACGGATTTATTGTATATTGCTTTTAATCGAACATATTTTCACTTGTTTTGTCCATTTCTGGCGTTTTCTGGGACAATAGCCTGTTACCAACATTTCTCTATTGCCACCTCTATATTTGCGGTCGGCTTGTGGTTGATGAAATTGCGGAGCACACTATACTCTGCGAGATTGTTCGACGAGGCTACACAGGATGTTAACAATTTTATTAATCAACTAATATTCTGGGAGGCGGGGCAAACTAACAGTATGAACACAGAGCTAAATACGTAACATGAGATAATGGAAATACATTCATTCATTTGAAAACAACGCAATAATAGATACAGTAGCGGACAAAAGTTTCAAACGAAAAGAAGGAAAGAAATTGATGAAAAGCACTTGCTTTTATTAATCTCGACTTGATACCCATTTGTAATACGCACAATGAGGAATCGCGAGTGTGAAAATTGTTTTTAGTATAAAACTTGGTATAATTTGTATTATACACATAGTATAATAAAAAGTTTATATCGTTCGTCAAAATATACATTGCCATAAAATAAGTCAGACTTATAAATATGAATGAATTATACGAAGTTTCGATAGGGGATCCAAGAAAACAAAATTTAATTCAGTATGTGGTCCGTTGGATTAATTTAATGAAGAGTAACGGCGCATGTGGACCATTTTTGATGTAACATTTTATTCGAGTTAAGAACTGTTTCGAGCTTCATTTAGGACAAAGCGATCGCGGTTAACGGTGGTGCGTTTAGGTTAATTCGTCCGGTGTGAAAATGGTGAAGGAGTTGGCATGAATCAGCCAGCCCCGCGGAGCCAGATGGTCCAACTTGGCCCATTAGTTTGGCCCTTGTTTCCGATAATTTGAAGGCGACCGACCATTTCGTGCTCTGATATACGATCGGATATCGCTTTCTCCCTCCTCCGAAAATTATCCGTTTCACGCCGACGCCTGTAAAATATGGCCACGCGCCTCCCTTGTGTCTCGAAGTAACAGCTTAGAACCGTCTGCAGCAATTAGTAGAATATTTTGCTAGACTTTAGCCTCAATATTACAGTGATTCGCTACTCGGCAGAAATATTAAGCGTTACAGACAAAAGAAGCTTGCTTAAATCATCTGATTAAAGCATTAATAAACAAATAAATACATTCTAATTACTGAACGTAAAAGAAGCTTGTATAATATGTATAAAACAATCAATAGAACAATATAGACAGTACTACATTTGGATTTATTGTTTGATTCGTATCTTACAAAAATAAGACACGTTCATTGTAGATTGAAATCACGAAACAAGGAGACTTTGCTTTTCAATGTCCACAAGTCTAAGCCCAAGTCCAAAAGTTGTATTTTTCATTATTTTCGCTTTGAATGTAACATAAAAGAAGTGAAATTTTTAAATGATAGAACATTTCCTGCTTTAACGAAAACTATACCTCTTTCGCGTTGAATTATTCTGCGAACTGGCCTAGGTTCAATATGACATCTTCCTTTAAAGAAATCATGAAATTGGATATACTTAAACTGATTTTGAAAATTAAGGAACTCTGAGAAAATTTCTCGAATCAAAAAGATTAAAAGGAATACCCAGTACGTAACTTAAAATGAGCAACCGTGCATGAGACATAATGACACGTTGTAATGTAACTGTGTTCTGCTTCAAACCGATCCCAAGAAAACTAAAAACGAAACGACTCGTAGATTTCTTAAAGCGAACAACGATGGATGAAACATAATAACATGCTATAATGCAACGTGTGGTTACAATCAAACAATTGCATACAATTATTTCTATAAAGAATGAGTAAATAATGATATGTACTGGTATGTACATATTTAGTTTTCATCATTATTTGACAGATTTAAAATAAAATGTTAGAAAATAAGAATATAGCAAATGGTTTTATATTTGCATGCATTCAATGACCTGCCGCGAGACTCAAAATTGTACGACATTACTTAAAATAAAATATGGTTTCAATTTTTCGTAGTTTACATGATTTACATCTTACAGAATGAAACAATTAACTATTCAATTTCGCCCTTTACTTCGTATACCTATCTGCGTTGTCAAATGATCAAGATACAAATTATCAAATTGGAACATCGTAAGGTGAAAAATATAGACATATTAATACTTTATATGATACGACTTAAAAAAAATATAATAATACAATTTCTGTCAAACGCAATTAATGATACTGGTCAGAGCATTCCGGCGCACCTAACGTAGAGCATGGATCTCGAGAATGTGATCGCATAAATATTTCAGATGTACATGGACATGTGAAAAAATTGTTGGTAATACAAAAAATTGTTTCACAGCCTGCAAATGCATATTTATATGGACCGAGCCACGTGGGTTCGCATGAAGAATAATAATTGGTTACGTAAATGACAGAAAACGTGTGTACGTGTTTCTTCTTAACCCCTTTCAAGAAGTAACAAACTTCCTGATGCAACAGTTGAAGAAAAAGTTAATCGTAACAGGGAAAAAATCGATTAATCGATTATTTTACCGATTAATTATTTATTAATCGCTACGCAAACAAGTACTTATAGAATTTCTAATCTAGAGAAATTCTTATTCGATTGGATATTTCAATAGTGTCGAATAAAGTTTTATTCGTTAATCTGAATCTCTTATCCATCATCCAAATAAAAGTTTGTCACAAGTCTCGCCGTAAATGGAGTTCTGTTATATTTGAATGACCTTTCATTCACACTATCCAATTCACGCGACCCACCCAGTACATCTCCGTACATCCGTCCAAATGCTCCATTGAGTCGTGAAACTCGCGTACACGTCGGAGCCTGGATTAGAAACTTCGGAATGCAAAAAGACTAGAATTGCAAAAAGAAAAATGAACGAGGTCTATGCAGCCGAAAGTAGCCACGTGGAACACGTAATGAGTATCTCGCCGATGTCGACGCAACTCGTCTTCGAGACCCGTAATTACCGGTGCCGGTGAAAGAACCTGGGATCGGTGAGTAGCCACCTTTTAAAAAGGTGCTAAAGCGTGCCGCGAGCGCAGCGATAGGTGTTAATTTAAAACAAACCAAAGGATCGCCGCTATTCCCTAAGCTAGGACCGTCGACTATCCCCTGTTCCCGAACGCTTCGGTAACGTATCGGTCAAACAGTCCCTATAACTCCGAACAAAATCGTATGTTTGTTCCCGGAATAATGAATTATTCAAACCTTGTCGGCTATCGTTGTTTATGCGTAGGGCACACGTAAGTAATATGCAACGGAACGTAATATGGAACATCGTTGTATCGCGATCAATTGAATAACGAGCTGGATAAAAATATTTGAAAAAAAATATTGGCAATAGTTAATAAAATGTTTTTCTCTGTATAAAATAATATTTCAAGATTTCTTTAACATCATAGAAATAAATGCGCGTGTTGAAAATCATTAATTAAGTAGTATAAACTAGATGTTCCATCTAAAATAGGCCATTTATTTAATCTCATTTCGCTCGACCTATCTATTGCAATAGTCTGATAAAATATTTAAATTAACTCTAAAACTATTTCAGATGAGATATAAGGTTCTTGAAATATTTTTCATTATATTACGATTAGAGAAAATCATTCGATGGTCGGTTTTTAGTAAAACACCCCCCAATAGATTTTCAAAAAGTTACTGAAACTAGAATGAAAATAGTTTTGTGATATTCGAGCATCTGTCAAATTACAAATAACCGAGATAGACGCTCCGTCAAAAATTATAAACGCGAAATTAAAAATTTACACCTGCATGGAATTAACATCTTCTATCTTTGTTCAGTTAGATGGGGTTTCATTTCATTGCTCTTTTATGTTTCGGTGGAATGTATAGTCACGGTATGCTAAAAAAAAGGCCTTTCTAATCTTATCCGTCCATCAGGTTTGACGAGAAAATTACAGTTTTAATGTAGCGTTAGACATACAATGTATGTATATGTGTCAATGTTAAAAATACTACGTAATTATAGTTTATAACCTGTTTGGTATATGAAATTGTTAGCTCGACGGAAAAGTTTCAAGTCATTCTAAGATAGGGCTGATTGCATTATTATTCAATAGTTATTTTTATTCATTATCCTTCGATTCCAATGTGATAAACGTGTATAGAAACAGCTGTTTAACTCTTTCACATTCATTTTTCTTGTAAACTGCATGTTGTATAAAAAAATAAAGAAAAAAAAATAGAAAAAATAAAGATCAGGACGGAAAAAGGACAGTCCTAGCCGTATCGTCGTGCACATCACACGACTTTTCTTAATCTGTATTCATTATTGTTATATTTGTTCGTTATTAAATTCCATTTTCCGTTAAAGCGCGTCACTTATTTCCGCTTCCTGGTAACCCATCCTACATGTATAGAATAAGAGAAAATAAATTATCAAGATACATGAGTAAAAATCATCTAATTGAAAATTAACATTGAAAACATTCTACGGAATATTGCAATATAATAGCAAATTAAATTGCCGAAATCTGATATTAGTTACGATAAATAGTTAAGCTAACAATTTAATATGAAAAGCATTTTCGATATTAATATAGAGTGGTGCAACATGATATTTTGAAAACATGTAACGTCTAAATTATTGCATAATGTACAAAATCGTAGTCGACAGGTAAAATATTAAAATTTCATAAAAACAATTATTTAAATAATCTTGGAAGTAATTATTGATGTGCTTCTTATACTGATAAATCTATTAAAGTACGATATATTGTTTTTCAGATGATATTAAAATAAATTAATGACTTAAATTACAAAAATTCTTACGAAAATGTTTTTACCGCCACGGGTTACTATAAATTCGCAAGACAGCACTGCGGCTGTTGATTTGGTATCTACCATGTAATCAGCAAGATTTGCAGCAATTTTTTTAGCAACCCTTGGGCAGGATTATGGGTCCTCCTTTCCTTTGCACCTTCGTTTTTATTTCTTATTGGCGGTTGGTTCTTACGATGGACGACTGCAGACCATTTCAGTCTTCGCACTAAGAAACTGCCTGTATCCAAATACCTAACAAAAATGAGGTAGTAGTAAAATTACTAAATGGATGCATATCAATTTCAACAAACAATAACTTAAGGCATATCCATTTTTGGTATTAATAATTTAATAGGTTGACAATCATGCACAATATAATAAGGTGAAGAATAAACAGTATTTCTAAGTTATTTTGATGTTTCCCGTTGTTTTATATTTTACTTACTTATTTTTGTTACAAATATATAACCCAACCTAATTCTGGCCTGTTGTTACGAATAATGTAAATTTAACTAACTCGCCAAAGTATGATATGAATTCGATTTACTTTGTCGTAATGATATGAAAGTAAAATGAAATAGAGTATGTAATAGAATGTGTTACTGTAGAATCTATTTCATTTAATTTTATTGCTATCAAAGGGTCATATCCTTTTATATTTATTATTTGTCACGTATGGAATAACTAGTTTACGAATGCCATCCTCTGTATATACATGAAGGGATTTAATAAATGTCATAGTTTACGGAATAAACTATTGGAAGTAATGTTATATAGTATTATTAGCAAAATTACATTGGAGTAAACAGCTGATTCGTTGAAAGAACTATATAAGATATAAGAAGTTTAGATATTTAGAGTTAGATTGAATTCATATTCACTCATTTAAGAAATAATATTTAAACTTAATTGCTTATATCGTATGATTAAATATTTAATATCATAATAAGTGAAATAGAAATTTAAAATATTTGCTCCGCGTACCGACATTTAATAGTTTTCGAAAATCTGAACTGCTAGATTTTTATTTTGTTTCATGAACAAACAAAGGTGTAAAATCATCTCCAATCTGTAGCACAATCTTTGTGCGTAATTTGACCCTTAACAAGACAGCTCTTGAGCTCATTAAAGTTTTGCTTTATCACGATCGATAGAATGCTCTAAAAGGTCTGTTTTCCAAATTGAAAACAACGGCGATATCAAGTTCGCCGATCTTCTGCTCGTCCTTTAATCGCCGCTGAGGCGCGAACCATCGCGATCTACGATCTATCGATCGTCGAAATTAGCATTCTAGGCGTGAATATTTTCCTAAATCTGCACCATCGACATTTTTTTCAAGTAATTTACGGTCTATGCTAAGAACCCGATGCAATCTGCCGTGATATACGATCGCGCGCTAATTTTTAGGATAGAATTCGATACCCTCGTTATTCCAAAGAATTTTTGTTACCATTACTCGCGGACCTGCAACTGGTTTGTCAAAGGAAGATTTACATTTTACATTTTATGTTTCATAAAATTTAATTGCATTACATTTTTAATAAAAATTTGAATTATAATAGATTTTTATAGTAATTTGAATTATATCAAATTTTTATGCGAGAATTTAAATAAAAATTTAAATATACATTTAAATTAATATGAAATTTCATTATAATGCATTTTTATCAAAAAATTAAATTATAATAAATTTTTAACAGAAAAGCGAATGAGTAGACAACATTTTAAGAATACAACTGTACTTTCTACAGTTCTTGTACAAGCACAAATATTTGAATTTAAATTAAATGATTTCAAATATTAATAGTTTGTCCTATAAATAACTCGATTCGATGTTAGAACGATTACGTTTTCGAGAAAGTATCTCAAATGGTACATGCTATGATTTTGCATGTACTGAATATGTAATCATAAAATAGGAAATCGAATCATTAACTTTCCCTTATATCATGACCACAAACTGGATCAGTAAAACTCGCCTGATTCTATGTATGATAACTACCAGGTCAAAACGTTTCTCTCATTTTAAAATGGGTAATATGAAAGTTGTCAATGACGTAATTACAAAATTCAGGAAATAGAAAACTAAATAACAAATGGACACCATTAACTTGTATCATTTTGTCAATCAATTTTAGTAAGATAATCAGTTTTACTTAGTTGGTATAACTTATAAACGTATATGAAAGGTGAAAAATGTTAGACAACAGATAAATCTATCCAAATTAGTAATCTGTTTGAACTTTTAAGAATATGTAAATAAGCTAGAATGTACATCTTTGTGCAAATATTTATCTTCATAATTTATTTTGTAAATATTAGAAATGAAGGAAAATTGATTCGATTTGTTAGAATATTGTTAGTAATCAAAATAGAAGAAATATAATATCCAATTGTATTAGTGTATTAAAAATTTCTCTGGAAATGTATCGCTATTTGTGAAATAGTGATACAAATTAGTATTACTTTAACAATCGTTTGAAGAAGTCATAAATATTCATATTACAACTATCTAGAAAGATCTAGAAATAGATCAGATAATTGTTACGTTTCACAAATAAAGGGTTGAGATCAAAATTTTTTTTATCTTTCTTTAGTATTTCCATCATGATTCTCTCGTTTGTTTTGCCGTTACTATAAAAAGCATCTTGCTGCCATCTGCGTCGAACCTACGCATTTATAGAAATGAGCATATCGACAGGCGGTATTTATGAAATAATTTTTGTTGCGAATCAAGATACAGACCGCAAACTCAGGATCGGTACAAACATTGCATTATATAGACATTTTTTACCTTAACTTTAGGAGGCTTTAGAGCCCCCTTATCATTTCGATGTCACGCTCAGCGTTACCGATAGTTCACGAATTTAGGCGCTGCATTATTATTCGTTTATTTTGATCGGGAATCAATTGGCGATAATACTATTATTCAAACGTTCATAGTAAATAAAATTGGTTTTGATTAATGAAGGGATGTAAGCTGTGCATTACAATGTTGCCTCAGACACATACTTTTCTCTGTTGCCGTCAGATTTACTTAAGTATTTGACCGTTCCATTTGGTAGAGTCCGCTATCGTACCACAACATTTCCTACCGAGTCGGTAATGTAGACTCTGAGTCACAGTCATATTAAAAGTAATGTTCTCACAATACCTAATTTATCCACAATTTTTAAAAATTTTCAAAGCTTCTAATGTCCCGATTCCAGAAATACCAATACATCCCGTCATATACTTCCATCTCTGTGTTTCATCGTCGGTTGCAAATGTTTGGAACCAATTCATATTGTGCATATGATCTCACTATCCAATTGAATATACAATAATAGCTTATATGTAAATTTCATAATGTGTTTTACATCCTGTTTTATTTCATCAAGATAGGAATAAAACATTTTTATCGATAAATTCTTATATTTTGGAATCTGTACATGTGTACGCAGGGCATATCAAAACTATTGTAACTCCGGGAAATGAGAGACTTCTGAGGTCATTTGGACGTAAATTTTTCCTTAGCGAAAATGCAATCCGCGATTTTGTTTACGAGTTAAAACAGTGGCGACGGTTTCGGGTCGTGTTCGAAACAAAGAACAAGTCACAGAACGCGAGCTTGCGGAGTTTGTTTAAGAATTGTAAAGAATATCATTAATATAAAATAATTAATATACAAGAAAACTCGCTAATTTAGTCAATGACTTTATCGAGCAAGAGATACGATCGGAGGGTCCTCGTATGGTTAAAACGGAATTCATTTTTACAGTACTATCACCAAACACTGACCACGTAATTAATCACTGATAATTCGGAGTTGTGGAGATATCCGATGGGGCGTTTTCCTCTTCTACTGAACAATTTCTAGCGAATGAAAATTTTGGAACCTTTTCCACGTGCGATGCTTACTTGGAGAAATTCGAAAAGCAACTAGAAGTCATTGTAGAAGTTCAGTCGCAGTCATAGCTCCCAAAGTTCCACTGAAAAGTTATTTCATATCTCTGATTTTATCAGTTATTGTCACAAACAAACTAAATGGCAAAATAGCTAAGGGGTTGCTTGACCATAATTCTAACAAACAGAACAGTTGTAAATATTAAGTAGCCAGAAATAATAAATTTATTAGTGAAAGATATTCGATTGAATAATACGCAATATGAAAATCATTGTTAACGGTTACTTTCAGGTAAACGTTCAGCAGTATGTTATGGTTCAATTAGTCAGCGCGTCCTTGCATTGAAAGCAGTCGTATTTCGTAATGTGCTCGTCGCGAATAATCTTGCATAGTACAGTAATGGTTCGATGAATGTCGCCGACTAGGAATCGAAAGTCGTCACGAACTGAATCCGAAGGCACGGTCATTCGATCCTCGCGGCTCGTCTTTGTAATTGGGGACATCTCATAAAAGAGAGAGATGGAAGGAAACTCGGGGCGAACGAAACTACCTGGAAAGGCAGCCGCCGCATGCCGGTGTAGATTACTATGAATACGTTGTAACACTAGCATAAAAGCGATTACTTAACTTTCTTATTTCCAATTTTTTGTACATGAAAATTTGTTTAATATATTGGTCAGATTTTTCCAATTAAAATGATACCAAACACGATATACTTTACACCGTATTTATTCATTATACGAATCAAGTATTTTATTTTATTTACGAAAAAAAAACATTAAAAAAACGCCTTCATAAATATACATTCCACAGTATTAAAGTCAAAAAGATGTATTAAAGACAATGCTACATATGGTATTGTGTAATTCGAGGAAGAGCAAGTGTAGACATCTCTACACGCCATCGGCCACGCGGTCGCGACCGTAAGTGAATCAAATCGTCTCGTAGGTGCTGAGATGGCTTCGATTTCGAGACATTCAGAATTCTACGCGTTTGACGGAAAGTGTGGTGGAACAATTTACTGTATTTTTTCCATCAATCCTGGAATTTGAAGAGGCCTTGGAGTAAGGATGGTTGAACAGTGAGAAACTATTTAGATACGAGCTCCTCGAAACTCAGCACCGATAACGCAAAAGATGGTTTGCAGATTCATAGAAAGATGGTTTAAATAAGTGCTATGGGAAATCGTCCAGGTCAACCTCCTACGGTTTCGTTACCGTCGCGTACTCGACCAGGATGACCCTTCGGATTATGTTTAGTCTCATTTTAATCAGAAAATTATCAGCATTATGTTAAAAAAAATTCAGTTTTAAAATCTTAAAATTAAAAAAGTTTTGTTATAGTATTATGAGTTGTATTCTGGGAATTAGAGTCAAAGGAGCGGCGGCGTGTGCCGCAGCACGCGTGTTCATCGACTCCGTCGAACCTCGGCATCGGCGTAGCGAAGAAATCGATAAATTACAGTGGCGTAGTAATAGCACTGCGACAGGAGTTGAATCGAAAAGTTGCGTCATTCATCGAACCATTACTGTACTCTGACCTAGGGTGAACCTCCATGGTTTACTGCTGACCCTTGCTCCACCCTGTGGTCACTAGTGTCCATCGTACTGATCAGTTATACTGATTCAACTGATTATCAATGGTCATTCAAGTGGTCACTCAAATGGTTATAAGTACTCATTCAAGTGATTACGAGGTTATTCAGGTGGTTATCAGTGGTCATTTATCCCCTTGCGCTATAATAACGAGTCAGACTCGTGGTGAAGATTTTATAGCTCTACTAAATATGAATATTATTAAATTCGTCTACGTCGAAGTAAAAATAAATTCTTCTGTTAAGAAAGTATAGAAACGAAGGTAGAGAAAGACAATATAGGAAAAAAAATTGTCTGATCCTATTAGGAAAATGATCAAGTACAAATAAGTGCTAATCGTCACAGCATGAAGCGAGCCATGATGCAAGGGGTTAAGTGGTTATCAGTGATCGTCCTAGTAGTCACTTCTGGTCATCCTAATGGCCATGTCCGGCTATCCTAGCGGTCACTTCTGGTCATTTTTCCAAAAAGCTGCCTCATATCTGCACTTCTCGTTGCTGCTTTTTTTTCTTCTGCTGCCTTCCTTTGCCGTTGCTGCTGATTCCTAAGCCAACGCCCCATCAAAATGTGTCTCACGCTCTTTTTTTATAAGTAGCATTCTCAATATTACCAGTACAGTGTCTTACGTATATACATTATTAATTGGTCACTGTACTCTCTACAGTAGTAGTAATAACATTATTTAGGCTGACTTTGCCACCCCACGATCAGCCCAGATCGACATATTCACGACTTGCAATAGCGTCGCGAAATAATCACGCATTGTTTCAGTTTTTAAACATTTCGAATAAATATCAAAATTAGCTTCGCGAATAAAAAAGTCACGACTGATGCGAAATCAACTATCGCGGATTGTCCTTGAATTGATTTCAAAATCAGTGTTGCAAGAAAATCGCGTTGCGGTTGAGTCATTCGTCTTCCTGGGCCCATGCTGCAGCTGCAACCCTTCGCAGTGTATCATTCGCCATTCTTCTTACTGCTGTAGAAAGAATTAACGATGGTTATATCAATTTTGTGAAAATTGTCAACACGTTGCATCTTGCGTTAGAGTTGCGAATTAAATAAATGCCACGCTTCGTGTGGCCGTACATAAAGATCAAAGTGCATGAGAATCGTCACTTTTAGATCTAAGAAATAAATATCGACGTTAACAGTGTACTGTCCCGTTTCATTTGAGATATTTAACATAAAATTTTATAAATCGGTGATATAAAAAAATGATCTGTGTTTCCTACAACCTATTGGTTTTCTATTCCTCTCTACATGGAAAATATAATTATTCGCTCTGACTTTCTCGTGGGTCTCTAAAGCAGCAACCTCCTCGTGGTGAGACCCGGGCAATCGGTATCATCCTCGACTCAGGATACGTTTTCATTAAGTTTTTGAATATTAGTTTGGTTTTGCGATGTGATTCGGTTGTTCAGCGTTAGATTTTTTCTTGAAATTGCACTCGTGTGCAGGTTAGCTTGGCACTCGTGTGCTGATGTTGGATTCCTTGTTTCGCCCCGTCACCCTTTATATTTTCCAACTAACTAATCATTTATTTCAGATTATTACAGGTCTACAGGTATTACAGGTGGGATCATCGTTCGCCGAGGGATGCGTGCGACTTATTAATAAGTGCGTCTTATTTAAGTAGTATTAAGATCAGTCAGGGGCCTCTGTCACACGGGAGCATGCCCAGTGTGGGGGGAGGGGCACGGGGTGTAGCGTCCCCGAGTTATCCAAATCGCTAAGAATATGTCGAGTATTATTGCCTACGTTTCACTCGTTCAATATTCGTTGTTAATTTTCGAACCAGCCATGGTGGTCCGATTTGTGCAACCTCTCGGATAAGTCCAAACGTATATCTCATATTCGGCGAATTATCATGCGGCGTGGGCATCCAATCGTGGCACCCTCCTGCAACGGAGGACATTTTCCCTTATTGCTTTCAGCATGTAAGACGCTTTCAACCTCCTCATTGAGAGGGGGGGGGGGGGACGCGCGCGCGCGCGCGGGTGCAGAGGGGAAGTGTCCAACCGGGTGTGAGTGTGGATGTTACTTTTGGATCCTCATTCCAATTGATAAAACGTCGAATATTGAGATCTACGAGGCTCTGAGACTTGCACAAGCATTGTTCGCGTCAAGTAACTTTGGGATAATTGCTTAGGGACTGTGTGAGACATCTGCAGCCTGTGTGGCCAAATTTCTGTGGGAAGGAGTTTCCGTAATTTCCATCGTCAAAGTCTTTTCCCTCATTGTTTGATAAATGTGAAAAATATTAGGTGAAGAAAAAAGTTTCGAGCCTTTTTCGTTAGATGCCTTTAGTGTGAGCCATATCTCACGATATACGTTGCATCTTGTCATTCTATACGGCGATTTAAAGGCGACATAACGCGTCAAAAAAGTTGTGTAACAGTTTTTTGTTTAGTGAATCCAGTTGTGTGTTAGAGCGTTCCAAAATGGAGGTAAAAAAAGAGAAAATTCGATACATTCTTCAATACCACTACTACCAAGGGGAAAAAACAAAGCAGGCGGCCAAAAAAATTTATGCTGTTTATGGACCCACTACAGTATCGAATGCAACGGCAAAGCGGTGGTTTCAACGCTTGCGTTCTGGTAGTATGGACGTCGAAGATGAGACAAGTTCTGGTAGGCCACTCGTCGAAAATGTTGATAAAATCATGGAAATCATCGAGTCAGACCAGCATGGGAGCACTTATTCCATTGCACAGGAACTGAAGATTAGCCAGAAAACCGTTCGGAACCATTTACATAAGGTTTTGGAGCAAATTTATGCCTGCGATTCTTTGCTAAAGCGTAACGAAATCGATCCATTTTTTAAGCGGATGGTGACTGGGGATGAAATATGGGTCACATTCGAGAACAACAAGCGAAAAAGATCGTGGTCCAAGCGTGGTGAGCAGGCACAAATGATCGCCAAGCTCGGATTAACAACCAAGAAGGTTTTACTGTGTGTTTGGTAGGATTGGAAGGGAATCTTCCACTATGAGCTGCTCCCATCGGGCCAATCACTCAATTCGGACATATACTGTCAACAACTGACCAGATTGAAGCAAGCGATCGACGAGAAGCGTCCAGAAGCCAATAGGAAGGGTGTTGTTTTCCATCAAGACAACGCCAGGCCGCACACATTTTTAACGACGCGCTAGAAGCTCCGAGAACTTAGATGGGAGGTTATATCGCACCCGCCGTATAGACCAGACCTGGCACCAAGCGATTATCACCTGTTCAAGTATTTGCAAAATTTTCTAGATGGTAAAAGACTGGTCCCAAGATAGGCTTGTGAAAATGAGCTGGTCAAGTTTTTTACCAATAGGGACGACGATTTCTTCAATCACGGAATTATGAATTTGCCTTCAAAATGGACAAAAGTTACCGAACAAAATGGCTCATATTTGATCTTAATCGGATCATTCAAACTGTGTTAATTTCATCGTCGAAATAAAGAGAAGAAAGGCTCAGAACTTTTTACTTCACCTAACATTAATAATATGAAATTCACACATTTAATTGGAAATCCACGCCGTGCTCGGAGGACAGTACATGGACCTCTTACAATGCATGATGAATGACACAGCTGATCTGTATACGACAATTTCGATGAAAAACAGTTGAAATTCGCTTCTTAGAAACCGAAGCATCGTTGGCCATCGTGCAGTATCCCGCAGTTCCTTCTACAAGTCGACGATCCATACGTATTAAACAAGAAATAATTACTGTCATTCATAATTATTATTGAATTATTAGTGATCAATATTTAATGATAGTGCAGTGAAAGTGAACGCTAGAGTAACCTGTGCTATTTTACATACGTGGATTACATCTTCTAGTTTACAAGTTTTGAATTACATCTTCTAGTTTACAAGTTTTGGATTACAACATTTACAACTGAATGGGTAAGTTTTCGATTAATAATATTTATGAAATTTTTGAAATGAATAAAAAATTCATAAAATCCTTGTTCGTTACTTCGAACGCGGCTCAAAGCCGGAGCGCAGTCCCCTCCTTCCGTCGCTCCCCGAAGTGAGGTTTGCTTCAGCCCGCTGGCTCGCGCGGATAGCAGCAGGTTGAATTCTCACGCGCTTGTCTCTTATACGCTACGGTTTTTCATTAATAACTCGTTAACAAAGCCGCGGATTGCATTTCGACAAAGGAAAAGGTTACTTGAAATGGCCTCAGGAATCTCTCATTTCCCGGAGTTACAATAATTTTGGTACACCCTGTATTTAGATCTACATATGAGCCGCCCAGTGCACACATCGATTAACTCCACTTTTTGAAAAATCTTAAATTTAAGTGTCAAAGCACTTGGTATAGTCATAACTTTTTATATTTATAATAACTTTCCTGAATAATAAAGATTAACACCATTAAACGGCAAAATTTTTTTTCTTTTTTTTTTTGGCTATTCTTTCTTGTTAATTTTATACATTAAATAATATTAATTTTATACATTAAATTATACGTTAAATGAAAGCTATATCTGTATTTATTCATTCTACATTATATATGTGAATCTATGTTATAACAGGAATTTTAAAAATCAATGTACATCATTTCATCGCGTTTCTCGACTTTTTGTTTTATGGAGTTAGTCGATGTGTGCACTGAACGGCTCATATGCATGTTGTTACGAAGTAGGAAATACAAGTATGAACTATGTACGCATATGGCATGGACTACATTTGTACGTATAGTAATAAGCTACTGATAAAAATCTGTATTATACATACATCTCCAAATTTTACAAACATTAATATTGTACTTGCAATTCATATAATCTCGAATATACATATTGTATTTAGATTTCTCTGTCGAACTTTAATATTGACGAATTTACGTAGATGTAATAAATGATTTTTTTCCATTTAAAGTTACATCTTCTACATATATTCATATATTCTTTTTTACAGTATTCATAGAGAATTATTTTTTAATAAATAAATACTATATCTGTAACTGTTTTGGTGTAACACATAAATATGATATAAATGTAGGAATGAACTTAAAGAAAAGGTCATGAACTCTTAAGCTTTAATCCCAAAATAGTTTCAAAATTACAATACCGCCTCGTAACATATGCTCATGTTAGTATAAACTGCGTAATATAAATGTTTACACAAAGTTAGCCTATAATTCTCTCCGACCATCTGAATTCCACTTTCAAAACTATTATTAGATCAACCCATAATTAGACTTCCTTTAAATTGAACTTAGAACTCAAGTGAACAGAATTTCACTTGCTCGGGTTTCATTGATTACAATGGTTTATTATACGCATTATTTATTTTACATTTTTTAATTCGTTAGGCGCAATTAATACTATTCCTTTCAAAAATTATAAAAATAATATAGTTTAGTTTTAGTGTTGGTTTAGTATTCACTTGATGTCCTAATTACTTCAAATATATATGTATAATTTTAAATGATATTATGAATACCACCAGTTTTAAAGTAACCAATTTTTAAATAAAATAATACACGTATAAAAATTTCAAACGGTATAAAATATTTGTTCAGTTAATTATATCATTTCGGTAATATTGCAAATATGCATGTCATTTCTTCATTGCTATTAAAAACAATTGTCAGGTTTTTTTAAAAACAAGGATATATATGATACGGAAATAAAAAGAGAATATTATTTGAAAAAATATTTTAAGTACTTTAATCTTATGGTAAAAATACTTAAACAACATTTAACATAACCAAATAAATAATTCTTTGAATAATTTTTGGAATAAAAAAGATATTTCATAATTCATAAAAATGGAACTGCACGTGGTTACCGAATTAGGAACATGGTTTACGCATGCGCGAGAACTCATCATGGAAGAGGCAAAGCCGACAGTCTTGTAAGACCCATGGAGACCGAGAATAGATCCATTATTTTGTACCGCATCCTCAACAACATTTGTGCCAATTTAAGTATTTTTACTCATTGTCATGTGAATATAAAAAGAAATTTTTACAAAGAAACATCTACAGAAACAAAAGTGCCACAAAATTTAAAGTAAAATTCATTCCTACAGAAGAATATTATCATTATAACAAAGTGGTGATGATCCAGTATTTCATATTTTAATAAAACATTGATTCATCTAAGACTGACTGTGAAATATAATTATATATACTGATATATATACTGAAATATTCTACCAGTTATATAGTACACAATTCATTAATAAATAATTCACAATTGAATAAAAAGTTATTTCAAAATAAACAACAGTATTATGAGTATGATGGCAGGGAAACTTAAGTCAACAAAGAATACATAAGTTCTCAATGAAATATATTTAAAAGAAATTATTATTCAGTGAGAGTGATAGAAACATTGTGATAGAATCACAAAATGATGTGCTGCAAGAGTTCCAATATCACCTTGATATATTAATTTTGGCATTTAAGCATATTAATCAAATAAACTATTCAATGAAAAATAATTTAAATGATATAGTAAGATTCTTTATGACAAATTAAATTGTTCAATAACATACTATAAACAAAATCATCTTGTATTTTAAAACTAGTGTTTTACAACAATGAACAAAGAAAGACAAACTTTAATACATATTTTTTAGTGGAATTTAATTAATAAAATAAAAGAAGAAGTTTAATTTATATATAAGAAAAGGGCTATGTTCAAGGGCTCATGTTTACCGACCATCAAAAAAAACTTAAATTAAATAAATTAAGTTAATAATTTTAATAACAAATGAAAAAAACAACCATATCATTCTTATCATGTTGTTACATTTGATAAAGTTTAAATTTTTGACAATGCATGGATTATGTAATTCATTGATATTAATCTAAGCCTTATCATTAATATCAAACTTATTGAAAAGTGATTGCCAGAGAAAATATTAATATATAAAATACAATCTGAATTTCAATGTAAATAGAACAGTTTGTACATATGGGTTTCTCTAAAATGATTAAACGTTTGCTGTACGCAAACTTTGCAACTTGTAGTTCTAAAATAATAGGAGTATTAGCACCATTAACGATACCACCATTGCATATCACATTTTTGTATTACTTTTGGCAAGAATACTCACGAGATGTGGACAAACAATATTGTTCATGTTCATGTTGGGATACAGTGTTCAAAGGTAAATGAATTTTATTAATAAAAGATACTTGTAAAATGTATTAAAGATATTTTAATTTTCAGGATCATATGAATCTGGCATTGCTTCTTATAAACACATGTATTTCAATGCCACTACAAATACTCTAAAAATATGGATAACAATTGTAATAGGAATAATCCTGTTTTACGAAACAGTGAAACATTTAACATGGCTAGCATTTCAAAATCGTCTCAGATTTAGCATGACGATACTTTTTTCCACTGCTATTTTCTCTCACTACTATACTTGGTGGGTTTATATGAATTATTGGAACGATGAATTTTATTCTCAGTGGTACCATCAGTTATTTTTCTCCATCACCGAACTGGTATCTACAATCCTGGTTATACATTTGGCAGATACTAAGAATCCAATCACACATAGAAAAGCCTTTGGCATTGCTGCAATAGCTATTCTACATATTGTAGCAGGTGGTTGGGATCAATTTGTTGCTAATGTTGTTAGAGGAGAAGGCTATGCGCATCAGGTATTACTCTTTATAATGTACACTGATTACAAAGTCCTAATCAGTGTAATAATGAAGACATTTCAAAATTAATATAATTTCTGCAATTAGTGAGAACTGAATAAATTGAATCCAGAAGAAATTTTATTTCATTTCATTTAATCTATTCAGTGTTGATTTCATTCATTAAAATATTAACTTTTAACCACAAGATTAATCAGTTTTTATCATGATTAATATTTTTAATTAATTAAGTCTCCGCTACACTTTTTATGATGTAATAAAGGAATTTTGATAAATATTTAACTCCCAATATGTAGAATATTAATCAGAAATGTCTTCAAATACTGAGTACAAACTAGATATTTGAATACTTAGATAATGATTTATGTTTAATAGGTGGTGCGAGATCTAGGATTCATGATCCCAGATATTCTGCATGTTGGTATTCCTTTATGGGCAGTTAAGTGGAAAAATATATATAATCTTCCAGGCTCAACGAAAAGAGATCCTAGTATTAAAAGGGATTTGGCATATATGTTAGGGATGATATGTATAGGATTATGCATTTGTGCCATATTGTAAAATTTAAACAATTCCAATGCCTAAGAATTGTGTCTTACAGATTAATAGAAAATATTTCACTTGATTTTTCTTATAAAAATTTACAGGGTGATTAAATAATATCAAGTGAATTTTATTCAAAGATAAAAATTAGCTTCTTGATTTTTTAAATAATGTCAGCATTCAAGTGTAGAGTAGTCACTAATTTAATTCAATCTGTTCATGCAGTTAAGACTACTTTCACTGAAAACAAACTATACAATGAACAAAGCTGTAATATTTTTATCGACAGTAGACTAATAGAATTTTTATTTATCATGAATAGGATTTAGGTCTTAATATTATTAAGCAATTGTTACGTAGACCTTTTTAAATACTTTGACAGATTTTAAAGTAGTATACACAAATTTAATGTGACCTTAGAGTATTTATTATATCAAACAAACTGTTTAAATCGCATTATTCACTGTAGTAAAATATCAACTGATTGATGAATAATGAAAAAACAAATTCACTTTGCATAAGTAACATAATGTTCTAGAATAGAGCTTTATTTATTTGTTCCCATTTCAATTTATAGTCTGATTAGAAATTAATTTACTAAATTAATTCATTAATTTTTCAATGGTTTATTGGTCATAACAATTAGTAGCATTTACATCAAATACTTGTAGCGTAAAATTTTTTTTAGTTATAAGTAGACCCTCTTAGATTATCCATTCCTCATTTTATTTTTTCACACAACATAGCAATACTCTTTCTCTTCAATTATAAGAGTATACTTCTAGTTTAAAGCTTAATTTGAAACAAACGTACTTATTTTGAATATGTGTGTTTTGTATTTTTTAACATTGCAATTTATATAAATTACTTATCAACATTAATTAGTGAAATTGATACAGAAATGGAAATTAATTAGTGCTTACAAAACTTGTTACGCATAATGTGAATATTTTTTAATCACAATCAGTTCATATTTTTGTAATCAAAACATTGAAGCAGAGTACATATTTGTTTTTATAAAAAAACAATCACTTTAATAACAGTTAACATTGAATAGTAAAATATAAAAATATGATTACAAATTCAATAAAGTCATATACAATGTGTCCTACGTAAGTAATATCACTTAATTTTAGGTCCTAGTATAATTTTTCTAAAATTGTTTGATAGAAATGGAATGAACTATATTTATCATGTTCGGGACTGGTCTGGTATATCTACCAGAATATATGTAATATGTGTAGACGTTTTAAACCAAACTATATATATATATATAATTCGATTAGAGTATAATCTGTTATAATAAACTATGCAAAATTTGACAAAATAGCTAACTAATAGGAGAGTTGAGAGTATTCCAAGAAATGCTTAATACAAGAACATTTTTACTCTTATTCATTATAGAAATCACGATGATATGTATTTTTTAATACTTTACATACACTTTTTTCATAAAATCAAAAGCAATATTTGTACCCTAAAAAATATAAACCGGCCAAAATTATAATATATGCATATAAATACAGTTTAATTTAGTTCTGAAATCTCTATAGTGATACTTACGTGAGGCACATTGTATAATATAAATTTGTATATTACGTTTTAGAATAACTAAATTTTATTATATTTGTGATACAATATTTATTATATCAAAACGCCTACGTACATTTTCAAAGAACTACATATACATACAATTATTCAAAAATTGCCTAATTTAAAATATTAATAAATGTATCGTTAGTTTAGAGATGTTACTTACAAGAGCCTAAGATGCGATTTAAAAATTTCACAAATGAGATTAGAAAAGTATTTATTCCTTTATTTCTGCATGTCGAATGCAATACTTAGATATCAAACATTTTTATGCCTTTATAGTACTTAATGCATTTGTTGGAATTATTAAATGAGATATGATTAAAAATTGTATCAACAAAAAACATATCATATATAATATTTGTAGCATATTTCTTAAAACTAAAGACTTATTATGCAAAAAAGCATGTGTGAAATGATTATTAGTAGAAATGGAGTGTCTTTGCTAATGAACATAAGGCTATAACAAAGTGCCTATATGCAACATGAATTACGTTCAGGAATGTTATTATTTAACATATTTAATACAATATTAAATATAATTATAGCAAACATGAATTGAGAATTTCATTTTTAGAGATAAACGCAATTAACCATATACATATACAAAGTATCCGTTTTATCTGGAAATCTATATTATTTCAGAAGCTGCGAAAGATAGCAAAGAAATGTTCTGACAAAAGTGTCAGAAACTTCAAGATCAAGTTAATTTTATTAAATGGAACAGTATGTTTCTTTAATTCTAATCTTTAAACATTTCCAGAGACAAATTCAACGATATACTATTTTTTATCATTCCGAGCGGTACAGTCATAAATTAATGGTATGTAATGTTACACTTTACCGCTCGGAAAAATAACAAGTAATATGTCGTTGAATTTATCCGAGAAAACGTAACAGAATATAAATAAAGGAATAAAGTATTTCATTTTTAAAAATAAACTGGATCTTAAAATCTCGATCATTACTACACCTACGTAAGAACTGTTAAAACTACATAATCTGCCCCAGCCAATCCAACAACTTTTGTAAAAACATTTTTACTATCTTTCATAATTTTCGAGATATTCCAAATTTCCAGATAAAAAGAACACTGTATGGAAATCAAACACGCCTTATTCTTTTTATCAATGATAAACACAAGCTTATAGTTATTGTATCATCAACATAATAGCTAAATTTATTAATGTTCTGGGTGCCAACTTTTATACATAGCGTAGTAATATATTCTGTTAGTATAGCATACAAAATTGTATTTATTGTACGAACGTATCATTATTTAGAAATTAATTGTTGTTGGATTAAACATTCGTATTTAAAATATAAAGTAAGATAAAATTATCACCTCACATTTAAATATAGTTTTTTATCAAACTAATACATTCGTTAACTTTGGGTACTTACACATTTGCATTAAAACGCAACAAATTGAACAGTTACGAAAAGTTTAATGAAACGTGTATTTCATGTTTAAACAACTAAACCTATACACACAGGTAAACGATTTCTGTAGTACTGATTTTTATACCATAACGCATAAATGTGTGAATTAGTATAACCACTAATGGTCTAATAATTATCAATTAATATTAGTCTCCAGCATATCAAAATTTGTAATAGAATCCCATTCTCACCACATAATCCTAACATTTTAATAAGTTTTTCGAATATCAAGTTATTCTAACGTGTTCTTAAAGTCCTACGTTTTTATATCTTTTGCATTAAGAAAACATTATGATAATTATAAAACTGAAATGAAATTTCAAAAATTTGATTTCGAAACCTTAACAAAAACGATATACAGGATGTTCCATTTTAATAACTATATGCGATTATCTCCTGTACTATTTGTTATTTGAAAAAATGTTTCGTACGAAACTTTGTTTAAAGTGGAACACCGTGTATATATACAAATAGAATGTAATAAACATTACTTATTTGAAATAAGTAAATATGATTTACCTTAAAATATGTTATGCAAATTATTGTAAATAAGTTCTAACTGTAATTGACAATTGTAAATAAAATTTGTATAATCTGATTTTAAAAAATTGGTGAAGTAATGTATTTAAATATAATAAAATTTATAATAAACCCTCACACTATTTATTTTATATCCCTCTATTCTAATTAATGAATGAAATTATCCAAGCCTGTATTAGTAAAAAATTGTATTGTATATAATAATTTTAAAAATGGTACGAATTCTATTTAAAAACGCAATTAACCAGCTGCTGCAGTAGAGCACGATTAAGCTTTATAAGACCACGAAGTCTGGCGTAGAAGATCAAAAAGAGTTATTTCTTATAGACCTATTAGTTTTCCTGTAGCATCTAGTGTAACATTAATTTATTCCATATAATTTTTAGAAATTGAGTAGTAAAACAATTTAAATGTTTCGGTTCATAATAAGCCGGTTATCGCAACTCGATGGTTAATTATCCAAAGGAGAAGCCGCTTCAGAAATAACAAACAGGTGGCGGTACTGTTGTGATATAGGCGCAATAGACTACCTTGGACTTATCCAAGTTCATTCATATAAAAATGGACAGAGGAATAAATTTTCTAGATATCGCCAATATGCAAGTAAAAATATGCCCATAATATAACTAAACGAAAGTTTTTATTTTCCGCAATAGCAATGCAGCTTTACATAAAATATACATTGTAGATAGTACAAGCGAAAGGATAGATATTATAGACTTAAATATTATAAACAGTTATCGAAATATACTACCTAATGAAATGTACTCTAGAAGAATATAATTTGAATGTCAAACAATAAAAAATTCTCTTATAGAGAAGTGAAAATGTTAAGAATAAAATAGGATTGGAAGACAGAAATTTACATCAAAAAGAATCATGTAGATACTATAAAAAATGAAAATTACGAATTACATTACAATGACATATAAAATATCACTGTGTAACGTGTACTTACTTAACTTTATCGTTTCTTACTTTACGATTCTTCTATAATACATTTTTATATTTCCTTTGAAAGATACTGTCATAAACAGTGTTGTTAATTTCATATTTAATTTTTAAGAAAGAAAGAAAAATCGCTTACGTCAAGAGTATTTATATTACAATTTTCAAAAATTAGGTAAGACATACTTTAAATGATCCTTAGCTGTAGAAGATCTAATAACTCTCGATCGCAAATGAAATCCATTCGCTTGTGATTGGATAGGTGTGTCAATACACACCTATTGAAAGAATTGATACAATTAATGAGAAATATTAATAATACCTCAAACTAAATAATACAAGGTGTTAATACTTATTTTACCATAAGTTAGAAAATATTATAGAAGTCGAAAGAAGTTATCTGCGATCATGCTTTTATGTATAATTATAATACAGATTAGAAGTTGTGTCGTGTCACAAATATTATTGAGGAAGGTGGGCTTGTTATCTTCTTTAATTTACTCATTGCCTCGCTGTTTCGATAACCGTGGTAAATAAACATTCAGTGTGAGCAAAATATACAGGAAGTTTTAAGATATCTTAGAAACAAAATTTCTCGAACATTCGCGAAAACATTACGCTTGCACCACGAGGTCTACGGTATTTAATTTTCCTAAATTAAATTTAAGAATGAAACATTCTTAAATTATCATAACTTGAATTACAGATTTCAAAACGATATAACATATTATATGAAATTTGTAAGTTGTTATAAACAATATCCTTAATTTTAAATATTAGAATCACCCCAAAAGCTTTCTTCTATAGCATCTACGAAAGGCATCTTTAGAAGCACATAAATACTATGTTGAAGCATTGATAATTGCCAAAGTTATAAATGTTCATTTTTACACATGACAGGTCCGCGCGCTGTCCTAACTTATTTATTACACTTGAGTCGTTGCTTCAAACTTTCTCACACGACCGCTTGAAAAAAACCAATTCGACTGAATAATTTACTTGGAACCCTTAGACAAAGATATATTAATACCTCGAGGTTCCATTTTGTGTTAAACAGATTTAGTTCGATTTGAGAGAGCAGTGCGTACAGTACATAACATAAAATTCTGCAATGTTTGTGCATCATTTTTATTATATATTATTGTGTTGGGTTCCGTAAAATTGTGCGCTAGTGAAAAATAAAATTGTAAGAATGTGCGTGTTATTACAGTTTCATTTCAGGAAACTTAGTCTCACGTGATATCGGAGGGAAAATAAGAAATCTCAAAAAACATGTTTTTGACCATCAACCTGTTTTCACCCCTTTCATAAGTAGTAAAATGAAATATACCGAATATTTTTCTAAAAACTATTCCTCACATGAGTTTTATAAAAACTTGTGTAACTTTAATATGCTGCCTTGTTAGATCAGTGCCCAGAGCAATGCTTGAAGGAAAATAACGTTAGGGAAAGAAAACGCTTCTTCTCTCTCTCTCTCTCTCTCTCTCTCTCTCTCTCTCTCTCTCGCTCTCTCTTTCTCGGTAGCATTGCTCTAAATTTCAACGAAGGTAGGGCAGTGTTCTACAAAGCAATCAGAGCTTGTATTTAGTCTAAATCATCATTTCCTAAACTCATCGTCAATATTTTAATAAGTTTTTTACTTATACACTTTAATAAAGACATATGAAAGTTATATTAAAAAGATACACTAATCTTCGCTGGAAGAGACAGATAATACAATATCTCGTTCTAGAAACACTAAAACTATTTTGTACTTCAAACAAATGAAGAATAAGGATAATTTTTATTTATGAAATATGTCGACGTTACAGTCAAAAATGGGAAAACTTCATTCGATTATATGATTTCGATCATTTTGATTCCGTCAATTTTAAAGAGTCCATATTTTGAAAAATTAACTATAAAGGGAACACTTGGAATAATATCCTGAATTTTTTAAAAATTTTTAAATATTTTCGTGCTATAAGAAAACCACATCTGTTCAAACCAATTGCAAAATAAATAGTGAAAAAAATCAATTTTTCCAATTAAAATTATCTTTTTTTAGATACGCTTATGTTTTTACTATAACTACCTAGAAACACATATTTATCAATGTTGTAATTTAGTAGCTATGATTTAATGAAAAAAGTTTACACTTTATTTTGTAAGCTACTAATAGTCGTTTGTTAATTCTAAACCTCCAGTGTTATTATTATAACAACCAACGTCATCGTCGAACGGTTTCTTTAAAATGACCTCATTAAACGCTGCTTAACGTTAGGCGTGCATACATAGCGTATTGAGCATACGGAACACTTTGTATACTCTGCGCATATCTTATACGTGAAGGTTTTTGTGATAAAAGCTGACGATTGGAATGAGTCATCCATTGCTCGAAAGTATTCCATGGATCACGTGTCGATTTCGAGAATCATGCACCTTACGATTTAATTACGAATAGAGCAAACCACAATAACAATGGCGACGCGTTTCGTCACGTG
The DNA here is from genome assembly GCF_028453695.1 of Augochlora pura. NCBI lineage: Eukaryota > Metazoa > Arthropoda > Insecta > Hymenoptera > Halictidae > Augochlora > Augochlora pura. Next base: position 7,762,716 of record NC_135780.1, read on the forward strand.
ACGGAGCTCTCATTGATCCATTTTATGCCAGACAGGACTGTACCTGCTTGCAATAAACCTGAGTAAGAGCTATTACCGATTCTTCAATTTTATAAGCGAAACCATGTCTTAAATACCCGCATCTCTAAACTATGTAGCAAATAACAGACACATTTTTATTCTTACTGAATGAATTAGTAAGTAAAAATTTAAAAAAAAAGGTTTTATTAAACTGTTTAAAAGTTGTTTTTCTTGACCGCATAATATAGTGTTGCACATGTTACTGCAAAGGTCACGTGGTTTTGTTGTGGTTTGCTCTATTCTTAAATTGAATAAGCATGTAGATAATTTATATTGTAAAAAACTTAGTACTTTACAATTCATAAAACTACATATCTCATTCATCGTTTGTTATGAATCATCCACGTATGCAGATGATATTTCGAAACAATATTCACTGATTAACATGATCTATACCCATCGAATAATGAATCACAAGTTGCGTTTCGCGCGCACGTTAAGTCACCAGTAGGTTAGCATGCGCTTTACTCACTCACAAATTGCATCTTGAAGTCTTGAAGTTCATTCGGGTTTGGTGTCCAAGATGGCCGCGATGACAGATACGTTGAGCTGTCCATTGTATGCAGGATACGCCTAAATTTGCAGTTTTTCATACTTGATACATGTTACAGTAACATGAACAGAATTATTCGGGATACCGTCACGATAGACGAAGAATGCACGACGGACAAATGACTTTTTCAGACACGCCTCATACGTATGCTACATTTTGTGTTCAGTCTGTGTTTTCACGGCGAGTAATTCGTTCTGGAAAAGCAAGAACCTGCTACAAGGAAAACGATTAGAGGTTCCGTATCATATTCTTCACGTAAATAGACTCTCCAGCAAAATGTTCTTTTTTAAAGAAAGCAAACTAGTTTGATCTATTTCATAAATTTCAGTGTAATGTCAGTTATTGTTATTCCTTCAATTGTGTATATTTTTTGCAGATAGAATTGTGATATTTATGTATTAGAGAACTTTGGTAATAGAAACAATGGAAGCAATTGTTGAATACAACTACGAAGCTCAAGAGCCTGACGAGTTAACTATAAAAAGAGGGGACATTATCCAAGAGATCAAAGTGATTCCAGGTGGTTGGTGGAAAGGAACTCTGAGAGATAAACGTGGCATGTTTCCTGATAACTTTGTCAAGGTATTGTCTTTGACACCTTAAAGAAGTGTGAATTTGTGAATCATATAACGTGTTAGAAATTCATAATCCAACAATCGATAAAAATTATATGGTAACGATTGATGGTGGTTTAATAACAAGTTGTGTCTTTCAAGAAACTTAACATTCAGTGCTAATGTTTCTGTTATAAACTATTTTTACAATTATAATATCTTATTAATCAATTTTAAATTAAATTCGCGTATTTTACACAAAATATAAAACAGTGTTCATCAACATGAAACGGGTAGTGAGTATTTTAATTTTGTGTACTTAGATAAGGATATTTTTAAGTTACAGAAGAATAGTTTTGCAATAATTTTGCATAAAATAAACTCATTTTAGTATTGTCATTTTTATTCATCCCAGAATGATTGAGTTCTAACAAGTTAAATGATTTATTCTAATTATATCTTATTTGATAATAACAAAAATATCAATTATAAATATTGTATCGTTTTACAATATTTAGTATTCAATTGAATGTAGGTTTTAGATTCTCCATCAAGTAGAAGCACAGGAGAGAAAGTACCAAATAATGTAACTGAAGAAGTTACATTGAGAAATGGAGGATCCAGAAAGAAATTTTGTAAAGTACTTTTCGATTATGAGCCATCTAACAAAGATGAACTAACATTGACACCTGAAGACACTATTGAATTTTTGGGTGAAGTAGAGAAAGGATGGTGGAGAGGTAGACTTAAAGGCAAAATTGGAGTTTTTCCTTCAAATTTTGTAACTCCTCCATTTTATGAAGATTCCGACAAATACAAAGATGAAGACAAAAAAGAATACTGTAAAGTATTGTTTTCTTATGAAGCTGCTAGTGAAGATGAATTAACGTTAATGGAAGGAGAAATAATAACACTCTTGTCCAGAGATGCTTCTGATAAGGTGGAGTATAATTATATGAATATTGTACTATTGCATAAATGTTGGTATTCATATACATACACGATATTCATATATTTTTACATTCATATACATTCTCTAACAAATGTTCAATATTTTATAGGGTTGGTGGATAGGAAAACTGAAAGGTAAAGTGGGTTTATTTCCTGACAATTTTGTTGAAGTGATAACTGCTACGTCAGAACTACAAGACCATGAACAGAAACATGATTCCAAAAATAACACAAAGCTTTCTCAACCATCGACGAAGAGTAAAAAGGCGCACGTTAGAAAAAATTTAGATGTAGAAAATGTACATGCAGGTACATAACTAGTTTCAATCATTTTCATAACATTACATTAGAAGAGAAGGTAAATATACTTATAGTATCATTCTATCAAAAGTAGAAACAACTAAGAAAGTCATATCAAGGAGGAAGTCTCGAGAAGAAAGTAGCGGAGATATAAAAACTATAGGGGAACATTCAATCATATCAAACTTGAAACGTCTCGTAGGTGACGTGGAAACCAATAGTGGTAACGGAAATACCAATACTTCTTTGGGTGAGGAGTTAGATGGGGTGGAACGAGGAGAAGGGGCACCGCTTTTACATTTAACAGCATCTCGAGCCAAAGCACCTCGACGACGTCCACCTTCTTCTCAACGTTTACTACGCCGAGCTGCTGGACCAACCCCTATGACAGCAGTTAATGTTCGTTACACTATTTTGTTTTCAAGTTACATCAAACCTTTGACAGACAAAATAATATATAATAGTCCAGTAAAATCTGAGTAGCGAATTTTCATAGAAATTAATATTTATAGTGATTAGTTTATAAAAGTATACTTAATTAAACGTTTTATTCACATATAAGTAATATAGAAACGCTTTTATATTTTTTTCTGATTTTCATTGTATTTACATAGAAATCACTATCTACTTAAAGCATATAAAATTATTATACTTGTTTATAAAATCATGCCTTAATTACTATTTTTAAATATATAAAATATTTCTCTATTTATAATAGGAGGATAACGTAGCAAATGAGAGTATAGACACTGTATTAGAGTCATCACATGAAGATGAACCTGAAGGATTAACGGCGAAAGCAAGAAGAAAAGCACCTTGGGTTATTGAATACATTTTCTTTTTCATCAATTGTAAACATATAATGTCTAATATATGTAATGATAAATTAATTGTTTACAGGTGGAAGAATTAAAATGGAATCGATTTGAAAGATGGAAAGTTGCATACGTTGATCAAGTTGATAAATCTAAAGTTAAGAAAAAACGTAATGTCATGAAGTAAGTTATTCGGAGAAATAGTAACAACTTATCAATTCTAAATATTGAAGTATCCTACGAGTCATTTTAAAACTATTTTTAATTATTCCACAGACCACCAACAATAGAAATTTCTAGAATGACATTTCTGGAAGCCATTAGTAACTTAGAAGCTGAACTACCTGATGACAGTAAATCTAAAGACAAAAATCAGAAATCTGATATGTCTCCACATTCTGAGCAGACATCACCTACTTCTGGAAACCCTGCTTATGTTCCATATGCTGTGTACAATCAGTTATTAGAAAGGGTAAGTACACTAATTTAAAAATAATCAAGTGCTATTGTAATATCTTAATATCATTAAATCTGTCATTAAACATCTTTCTTACTTTACACACTCAGTCAAAATCTCATGAAACTTTGCAAACATTTTTATTGTTTTAAAAGTTTCTTTTTTCTTATAGAATGATCGCTTTTGTTTCTATAATCGTAAAATGTTAAAACGAAAATTTTTTGTATATGTCAGAAGGTTTAAATGCTATACTCTTTAAAAAATTTCATTGCCATAAGTTGATATGATTTCGAAAACTTAATGCATATAAAAAATAGTATTTATTTGTCATTTTACTTGAATTTTCGTCATTCAATAACTAATAATTTTTTATTATACCTTTATTCAGTATTGACTATTGAAGGGCGGTACTAACTAGCATTGATACTTATTTGATTAGCAACATAAAAGGAATTATACAGAAACTGTACAACAAAAAGAAAAGAAATATCCTTATAATATGTATTTATTTCTTTTTTCTGCAATAACTACTCTATTTTTTCTGACTTTTAATTGACTATTAATTAATGAATATAACTTTTACCTAACAACTAAAATAGTTAACATAGAATTTATTATAAAATTAATATTTCTTTCACTAGAATCTAACATACTGCAGTAACTTGTTATTGAATAAGACTGACTAATATGTGTAAAAAATATACAAAAGATATTAAAAAATGTCTAATTACTAATAAATTTTATTTAAAATAGGTTACCACGTTAGAAGAGAAACAAGCAACGATGTTACAAACTATGGTAAAGGTATTACAACAATTTGTATTTCTTCAATTTTCAAACGACAGTCCAACAGATCAATAGATGTCAACGCATAAATTTAGCAGTATGTTTTCTATGTATAGTAATACAAATGCGAAGTTCTCCAATTCAATAAGAAACAAGCTATGGTTACGATACTTCTAATCGCACACTTTTCACATTTTCAGTATATATTTTATACAATACAAAGGCCTTGGTTTCTCTTTCCATTTTAAATGGAAATGTTAGTGTAATTTATATTATATCATTCGTCTATTTATTCGCGTACATAACAATATTTATCTGATATTGTTTGAAACAAAACATTCTACGTGTTATTCCTTGTGTATGAAAGTATTTTCTTGATTTGCATATGATCTCATTATAACTGCATAATTTCTTTATTACTCTGATATTTAACCCTTTTAGTGCCGAACGAAAACCGATGCCTATGCGAAGATAACCGCACGAATTTGAGGAATTTACTAGGGTTCGGAAAAAGCCCATAAAAATCAAAATAAGAATGATAATTAAAAAATTCAAAATGCAGCATACTGGGGAAGAATGGGAGAGTAATGTAATGCCAATTATATTACAATACTAATTGAAAATCACATAAATAATGACAGTATAAGGAATCATCAAAATCAAAAAAACTAACTTCTCTTTTGCCTAAAAAATACAAATTCTTCATTGAGTTCTAACGCGTCAACAATTCGGACTAATTCTTCGTCATCCATGTCCGTAACAGGGTGTAGTTTTTATAAAATAGTAGCAACAAAATGCACAGAACTTTCTGCTTCTAACTTTACCACTGACACTGAACAAAACGTTGACGGTTTTCGAACACTGACTACTCACTCAACTGATCAAGATATATCGTCGTTCGGCACTAAAAGGGTTAATATCAATAGAGTAAAAATCAAAGATATAGTAAAATTCATTCCATTTTTATATTTTCATGACTTATAATCAAATAATATATTTTTTCTTAATACATATTTAAAATTATTTTTTAAGCATTAACGATATTTATTAAACACCTGATAATATATCATTCTGATACGCCTTCCTAAACTTTTCGCAATAGCGGAACTGGCCAAAAAAGTGCTATCACAATGGAGCACCTGGAAAATTTATTTCCTCATTTTAAAGATTTTATCAAGAGAGCTATTTCATAATTACATGTTCCTTGCTAAAGTTTCTTTAAATAAAACTTTTTTGTGTTAATTAAAAAGAAATGTTGCTACATAATATTATTACATTTTAACAATGGGCTGGCTATTCGCGCGTGGTTTACTATAGTGGCATTTTCGTACTTAAGGGAAAATTCATGGGGGTCGCTCTAGAGACCTGTTGTAGCGAAAGAGCTAAACTATATGTTGAAACCATAAAAAATGTACTTGTACTTAAATCGTTATTAATGAAAATTATATAATTTGTTTTCCGTTAAGGAGCTGCCTCGCAATTAATCATTTTTAAATCAATTGTATAATTCAAGTGCCAATATACAGGGTGGGGCAATAACTATTGCTTCAATAACACTTCAAGTATCTTCGAAACTATAAGTTTCACAGAAATATTTGCTGAAACAAAATTGCACAGTACGAAGGGGGGCATCCGGTGGCGATAATAGTTTTTTTTGCAGGTGGAGGTACTTCAGACATTTGAAGGTCACCTTCATTTTTTTAAATGGATCAGTCTGTTTTTGCTTTCGTATCATGATAGAGGATCTTAAAACGAGTTCAATGACCTATTACACAAGGTCATTGAAGGTCATAGAAAGTAGAGAAAGGCGATAATACTAATAAGCAAAAACAGAGCAATCCATTTAAAAAAATGAAGGTGACTTTCAAATGTCTGAAGTACCTCCACCTGCAAAAAAACTATTATCGCCACCGGATGCCCCCCTTCGTACTGTGCAATTTTGTTTCAGCAAATATTTCTGTGAAACTTATAGTTTCGAAGATATTTGAGGTGGCAATAGTTATTGCCCCACCCTGTATTTAATTTTCTCTCACATAATTCCGTAACTTTATTATAAAAACTGTTTAGTTCTAATTAGTTATATTTTAAGAGATATTCAAATATCTTTAGCAGAAAATGTAGAAATGATTTCTTAATCGATTAGCGAAATATATTCTTTCTCTTCATAAGCAACGCAAACTGGTGCTACACAATAAAATAGTTGTGACATACCGTATCGCATACATTGTAGTACGACTAAATGAGGCAGCGAAATATAATTAATAATTTTTATCCTAATTAAAATTAGTAACATCAGAGCAACAAGGCATATTGATGCTCTTTTTTTAAGAAACAGAAGAAAATACATAATGATAACTTTATTCTATATAATCACGAAACTGTTGAATATTTAAAATCTTTTTATTTTTTTAAAAGAAACAAAATTTTCAGTAAATACGATGCGATTAGAGATATATATGAGAAATATGAACCAGAACAATATCTAATTTTTTATATTAGTAACGAATAGAAATATTTTATGCTTCACTTTCACATATATTATTTTAAACTCTATTTTAGTTGTATATCAGTATAAATACATACTATCCTAAATAAAACTACTATTGTAATTCGCAATTTAGCTGTCATCTTGAAAAGTCATCTAGTCTGAAAGACACAGATTGCAGTGATTATAAGATTAAAGTGCCACGGCCAATGAAACTAACTGTCACAATGAATGTCATTGTTAAGAAGTATTTCCTTCAAAAGGTAATAATAAATTATATTGAAAACTATGTTCACTTATCAACATGTTTTCATTTACAAGAATTGTAAATTGAATTTTAAAAGTACAGTAATTTGATTATCTGGTAATGAAAATTATACCTTATTACATTTTGAAGGACACTGGATGTAATATATAGTATAGAATGTTAGCATTGTGTAAAATTTTTACATATTTCAACCGGTTATAGCTTATTTAAGTGGGGTAAAACTTAAGTGGGATGGTTATAACTATAAAAATACAAATATTCATTTGCATACAAGGAGAAAAATGTCTTAGGTGCTGTTCAAATTTGGCAGCTTTAGAATTATATTTGTATGCTTTTTACAAAATTCATAATTTTCAATTAATATACATTTATCTTCAAGACTAACTACACATAGGATATAACATTTATAGACAAAAGAAATTCTTTGAAAATATCAATTATAGAAATTTATTTGTAAATTAAAAATTGAGAGCTATGGATATGAAGATACAGGATGTTTCATCAATCTTAAATATCTTTATCATCTCTGTTACTTTTCATATTATCAAGAGGAATAAAGATATTGAAGATGTCCGAGTTAGATGAGGCACTCTGTGTATCATATTAGTCAGTGTATTACAATTTATTACGCAGTTTAGTTTTAAAAAAATTTTCCATGTTAAAAAAATTCCATTTTGGTACATTACTCTAATGTATATTATTTTTTAATAAATTAAACTGATATTTGTATTATCTGCACACGAATGATTATTTTTTATTCATTTTTTTAGATAATGTATCACCGTATATGTATATACATTATATGTTTTGTTTGTCATATTTATATTGATATATGTAACCGCAATTCTTGATGTCTGATGATTTTATTAGTTAAATGTTATAAATACATAAACTAAATGTTTAATTTTTAAGTTGTATATGTTTATAAGACATTTGTAGTGAAAATCATTTGCAATGCTTTCAACAATTTTTAAGCTCTTTCATACTTTTGTAAAAAAAATGAAAACACTGCAAAAACTTTTTAAAACAATCAAAAAAGAAATATTTTGATTGTATACATACCTACATCATTAGTTTTTTCATAAATCCTCTAACCACCTTTAAAGGTCCAATAACTAATATCAGTCAGTTTATTCAAGAGAAAACTAGTTTATATGGGTATTACCCAGTATCATTAATAAATTTCTTTCCACTTTTAAAAATATTATAACTTCTATTTACAAAAATAATTTTGTGACAATACTAGTCTTAAGTAAAATGAAAAATCATTTTTCCAATTTTGTATATTGTATACTGTTAATTGTATTATCCCAATTTTACACACTTTTTTTAAATTTTTTTATAACACTGAAATTTTAAATATTTTTTACATGTTCAGGACAGCATTGAATATTTACAACAAAATAACTCAGTGTTAAACCAATACCATTTTTAACATTAGCTGTTCATATCCTCGTATTTTACAGACATTTGATTAGTTATGTAAAAGCATTTGTCAAAGCAGAAAGAAATGGTAAAATTATACAGAATTATATTTTATGAATTATCAGACTATTCTATTTATAGATCATCATATGTCTGTTATAATTTTCTTTTAAAAAACATATATGTATATTTTGCTATGTGATTGAAAACCTTCAATAAAGGTATTATTGTTGTAAAGGTTTTAAAGGTTTATGAATATATAATTATTATGTATTATTAGACTTTTTAGATATTTCAAGAAAGATATTATTTTAGTAATGACAATGTTCCATTTCCTAATTATCGATAGAATTATAAAGCTGTTTTGAACATGTATAAACTATTTCTTGATCAACTATTTACTACATTATTGAAGCGAAATAATAAAATGTGTGCCATTAACATGCATTTTTAAATCAATTAGAAACTGTTATTAAAGTTTGGCTTATACAAATGGTCTACATTATGTTTTATTTACAACAAAGTACCTATTTATATTTACAAAATCTGGTATAAAATGCACGTTAATTGCTTCTATTTGAAAAGATTATAATTTTTAATCTTTTATTTGTAGCATGTGTATAATAGTTGATTTCTCAATAGAAAATTGCAGAGCATGTTATGATTATATGTCACTTTTAGACTATTTAGTAATATGGAACCAATAATTTTGTATAAAACTAAAAACTGTAAATTATTTCGTCTTTATTTAATAGTGTATGTGCATTAACCATATATGAAAAAATAAATGTTCAACAAATTAGAGAATAATACAAATGTTTCTAATGAATTGTAGTATATATAAAACTGGATTGTTGTTTGCCATTCTTTATACATATCGCTTATATAATGCAAGAATATTTTCAAAAATTGACCTTTTTCATTTGTATTACGCTTACATTATATGTGAACCATCAAGATATCATTAATGTAGTCAAATTGTAGCACCATTATACATATAATATACTGCAGCTCCGCTAAAACTTTTAACAATTTAACAGCTGTCTCTTAGGTATTAAGCATACAATAAATGATAAGTAAATGATTGCAGAAAGCACACTTTCATCAGCAATATAGCCTTAAGATTGTATACGTGTATATAATCTTTGAAGAGTGAAAATTGTATATTTTCTCTTATTAAGCATGTATCGAGATCAACTCAAATTTGTATATAATTTATTAGAATATATCTTTCATTGCTAATAACAAAACAAGTAAAAATACTAAAAGTCTTCGTTATTTAAAGTTTTATGGAAAAAACTTCACATCTGAAAAATCACGTTATTTTCAAAGAAGATATTAGAACGTTAGAAATTTTCTTTACGTTTAGATTGGAAGTTCCATTAATTAAGCTTTTTTGAATTTTTGCATTTGTAAGTTAATGCCATCTTTGTGCACGTTGTTGCCTCGCACACTTTATAGTATTTTACGTTTTGTTATACTAAAGATGAAATTTTAAAGAATTTATTGTAACAATCGATTTATGTATACGTAATAATTCAACAAAAATTACGATATTTGAAAAATTATAAGGCAGCTAATTTTCAAGGAAAAAGTTAGAACATAAAATTTTCCTTTTATAATAAAGAAATATTGCTTTTGATCGAATCTTCTACTTAAATTTAAATGAAACAAATGAACCGATTTCGATAAATAGTTTCTGACTTAGATATTTAATCTTTAGGGAACGAAATCACCTTGTAATATTCTTGAAGTTATTTTATTGTAATATATCTTAATAATCTACTTTAGGATCGCGAGTACATATTAACGTCGGCTAAGATTTGTGCGACGGCGGTGGATGCCGAAAACGCTTGATGATGCAACATTATTAACAGACTTGCCAGATCTGTCATCATCTGTTTTTAACTGTTTGAAAATCCAATTTAAACACTCTTGGTGTATCAAAATTTAACAGTTTATATTAAATATTTCTATGAAACCGGTCGGAAAATTCTATTTTATTGCTTTACATTTACAGCTTATTTATAACTTTGCAGTCAGTATATTCATCTAAATTTCTATAAATAAGTAACGCAATTTACGCAAAAAGGATAAATTTTACTTTATTACCCGGGTAATAAATCGTTTAGACGTTTTTTATAGCGTGTAATTTTTATAGCGTGCGTACAGCGAAGATGAATAATTGTTTCAATAATATTTTGTTAATTATTAATTACCTTGAAGTCTTCTAAACATCTCCATCCACAAAAAATACATACTGTATGTGGCTATAAAGCCATTTAATTTGCACGTTTTGAAACTTGTTGTAAACACCCTGCATAGTAATACATACAGTGTATAACCATCGTGCAATTAACACATTGCGTACGGCGCTCTGCTCGCGTGACAAAAAGTTGACATTCATTTTTTTTGCTAACCATTTGTTAAAGGGATACGCAAGACTTCGTTACCCTGGTAACATAACAAGAAAGTCTATATTTAGTTCCTTAAATCGTCGATTGAGTCGAAAAAACCTGAAAACGAGATACATATCCCGTTTCCCGGCCACAACGTTCGAATTGCTAAAGACGAGAAATCTCGTCTCCCGTACGCAATGTGTTAATATTGAAAAATACATTTTACAACGTAAAATGCATCTTGTTCATGATAAAAATATATGGTTTATAAATTGAATCTTTTAATAGTTATTCGTGGTAGTAGAATTAGTTGAATCGCTTTGTTTAATACCACTATGCAATATAATACTTCTTATTTATAGAACAAAATCGATTTTAAAAAAAAATCACTTCTAAAATGTCATCGCTAAATGTCCTTGAGAAGAAGTATTTTCTATTATTAAATACTGTATAAAATAGTGCGCCTTTGTTACACTATTGTGTGAAATGGACATATGTATTTAGGTATTCTCATTCAAATACTATACCTGTAGGATTAGTGTTTATGCTTGTATTTCATTCATTTCCCCTTGGTCTTGTAAAACAAAGTGCACAATGTATGTGTCATACATATGTTTTTTATCGTCACAAATCTGTTATTTTTAATATATTTTCACAAATAAAATTTATCATAGCTTATATTTTAATTATTTTATTTAAACGTTTTTTCTGTATAATTTGTATCTCATAGCTACGCCTGCGTAAATATCTTGTTTCATATGTTTTCTGTTTTTAATTATGTAAAGATTGATACATTGGTGAAATTTCACAAATAAAGTGTAATAGACTGTTACATGGTACAACTTTCCAAAAGGGTCCATGTTCTGATTCAGATGGTTTTATAATAGTAACACATCCTCTTGTGTGCGATGGTTCCCCCTTTCCCCATGCTCGATATTTGAAACACGAAAGCGGTTCATCTGAAAATAATTTCTTAAGGAGATTAGAGTAAAATGAAGAAATTTTATTTCAATTAAACTATTTAAATTCTACTGTACGGAACTTGCAAATATTAACTTATTTCCGAAATTATAGTAATTATTAAATACAATAACATTTAACAATTATTAACAAATTAATCGTTCTTTTAATATTCAAAACAAATATCTATAAATTAATAACTGAAAATTAAAGCATTCATTAAAACTGATAACTACCAAATTGATTTTTCCAAATTTTCTCATGATCACGGCTACTGAGTCCAACGAAGGTGGGTGTATTTTCGGAAATATACTTTGCCAGACCTTCCGTGCGCTCCTCACTAATTATGTGAGCAAGTGTAGAATTTATCTTCTGGCAAGAAATTTCTGCTTGGCTATAATTCAAATAATTGTTCGAAATTACGAAAATCCCTGTCTTCGGAACACAAGTTAGCGTAAAATTCGTGCCTAAAAATTAATCACAAAAAACTGTATAATACATATACCCCAAATATTTCCTAACTTTTATCGTGTGTTTAACATCTGAAACACTTTGTGATAAACTTTGTCATTAAATATTGATTAGCAATAATAAATTTATGTATTATATATGTATAAGTACCATTATATTATAAATATCATATACTCGATGAAGCAGAATATGTAATTGGAAAACTTAATTTATAGTATACAAGATCATATAATTCGACGTAAAATAATTGCGAATAATATGTTTATTTTAAGCTTTCGTTATTGCTTGATATGTATATAATACTATTTAAAATAGTTTTATTCCTAATTTACCGGATGGAATATAGCTGGCGTACATGCTATAGTATCTGTAATTCTTATCTCTACGGAAAACAGTAAAATTATGAACTTCTGGGCACTGAAGAGCTTCGCAAACCTTTATCGTACCTTTACGCCGCTTGTTCCCTGTATTCCAGATCCATTCTATATTAACAAATAAGATATTGATTTTCAATCTTTGTGGTGTTACTATATCCTAGATGAGATATAGCATAAGTGAATTCATCCGAATTTTATTTTTAATATAAAAATAAATCTGATACGACTTATTATTGCAAACGGCTAATAATATCAACAGCTCAATAAATACTTAGCTAGCAATTACTTTTCTTCCCATGATTTTCTTAATTTATTATATATATCTATGTACTATACTTATAATTATCTATTCGCTATTTATTTGTAATCAAATTAAATTGTGACTTTTTTGCACATACATATATGTAGAACTTACGAATATATAAAATACTGTAATATAAAAATTTAAATAAATAAATGGGTATCAATATTCTATCGACATAATTGGAGTTATTAAGTATTTAGCAATTATAATTAAATTAATTGTTCACTGATTTTTATATCGATGGCGTGTATTTAAATTACATTCTTAGAAATATTAATATCTGTATAACACCAGGACTGTAATTTTAGCAGCTTCTAATTCTTAAAATAAAAATTTGTAGATTGTTGACTACTAGCAACGCATTATCTTACCATTATGGTTGCTTTCTAAGCCGTAATTAAAGGCCAGGGCTTTCTTGGCTAGGGCAAACTGTCTGCACTCGTTTACGTTACGCACGACTGTCCTCGATAGTAGTAAATGATTTGAACGAACATTAGACTTGATTAATTTATAATACGGTAAAGGTTGTAAATTAATTCTATTGCAACGGTCACACAAAATTACGTTCGCTATCAAGTATATTGTTGAGAAACTAAACAATATGAACAGTTGATTCATATTTGAGACCAAGCAGCGATTCTACTTGACTGAATGATTATGATTGAGTAGACCTGGTTTTATTACACACATGTATTTAAAGCCGCATTTTAACTGACCGCGGAAGTGTATTGTGTACCGGTAATTAACTTGTATGTCAACGTGATGCGTACATAAAGCAAATTGAATTTCAATTTATGCAAATGGGGACTATTGAAACGTAACACAATAGGATTCTAGTATTCATTTTGTACGACTTAACTTTTATTCAGTGCCTCTAATTTAAGAAATAAGCGAACAGGAATGAAGTTACTTAGACAGTATTCTAGATAATTACATTCATTAAGCATAATTTGTGAAATTTAAACACTAAACCGTTGTACTAATTAAAAATGAGCTACATACATTCTCATATGTATTATAAATTAATTACAAAATAAAATATATCGAATTAAAATTTAAAAAAGAAATAAAATTTCCTCTTTTGATTTAGCAATTATGCAATTTCATAGTTTTGGTATTTTCGTTTCTTGATTTATCTGTCTCGAACGTATGACTCACTCATTATCCGTACAATAATTGAACAAATTATCGCTAAGTTGGATCCAAGATTGTTTTATTCATGATACCACCAACCAAAGTATTTGAAATTGTAGAGAAAAGTGAAGAATTTTGATAAATTCTTGCATATCATGTTTTCTTGAAACCAATTTTTAATGTACAATACGCTTGGAATACACTTTCCCATATTACATCAATATTAACAGGTATATATCAATTCCTACAAAATATTAAGAGCAGCTTTATATATTAAATATTATTGAAAATGTATACTGTACAATTTTTACTGGCACGCTAGTTCTACACGTAACGACAAATTTTATTTTATTTTCTTTATTAATAATCATCAAATGTTTTGTTCTACTGTCATTACACATTAGATAAAGAAGCATTGAAGTACATGTCTATGCATGTAAGCGCTTAGTCATTTCCGGGTGGACCATCTGCCCACGACAAAAGTCGACCAATCAAAGAACCTCTGTACTTTACGAGGTTCGTACAATTCTACCAGACATCGATTTCAATGTCACGCGAAAATAGCAAAACTCGTTACGGACGTGTTACCTTCAAATCACTGACACGTTTTCTGCGTTGAAATCACCGACAAATGTTTACATCGTCCCTCGTTTCACCGAATGAAAATTGTAGTAGAGTTAACAATTCAACTTTAATTACAGAATTATGTGTCAGTTTTAATTATTTATTATTTAGCGTTTCTATCAAATATATATGAATATTTAAAATACAAAACATAGATACATTGGAATTTTTATTTACTATAGTAAGTCTGTACTATAGCAATGATTTTTGTATTTATAATTTCTTGATATTGTTGGCGTGTATTATATTTATCGCAGAATTAGAATAAGTAAACTAACATAAAAAAATAGACAGGAATATTTTTAAAGAAATCAGTTGTTAACATCATGGAATATAGATTTTAATTAATATTCAAAACAGTCGCTAAATTTATGAGCGACCTAACAATAACATAACAATAATACGAAGTACGTTACGAAGTATGTTGAACAATTTTATACACAATGTAATTTTATACTATTATTAAGAACAGGTACTTTAGATTGCTCCGTAACTGGTATCAAATTAAGTCAATTAAGACGCTCACAGCCCAATAGAATTTGTCTATAAAATGGTAGATAAACTTGTCGATTTAGTAAAGCTGAGAAAAATGAAACTTATACTCGAAATTCCAGGACTGAAACCACTAGAAGTCACTTTGAGTTTTTAGATGTTTTTAAGATAGATTGGGAAGATTCTTTCAGGATCTAAGCTACTATCGGATCAAGTGCTTTCATTGCTTGTTCGAATATGGAATCGATGGTTCCTTCAGCAACGATCTGTATAATAATGATCAAAATTAAACTCAATACATATTCCGAACATTTTTCACTTTTTAATGAATTATCGTGTATTAACTTACTCTGACAACTTTATCCTTATAGTGTTCAACAATCTCCCCGTTCTTGACATTAAATATTTCGATTCTCTTCTTGATCGTTTCTTCATTATCATCGGCTCTTTGTGAAATGGCTGCACGTCCCATCAGCCTCGTCTTCATGGTTTCGTTCGAGACGTCGAAGAAAATGATTAAATCAACTGGGCAAACCTAAATTACAATTTTGTATTACGTGTCTGTATTAACTCGAATGATCAAGCATTTACAACAGTCAAATTAAATCTTATTTCGAAAGTTTCCTCACGAGTCTGACACGATGTTATAATGTAAAAGATTAAGAAAGATTACTGGATGTTTATAACGCTTACATTCTTCTCAAAGAGAATTCCTTGCTCCAATTCACGGGGATACCCATCGATAAGGAAACCACTTTTTGTTGATCCTTCCGCTTTCACTTTTTCCATCCGTTCCCTGATCAGGTCCAGCACAATGTCCTGCCGGAAACCATATGATCTTCACACTAAGAAAAGTGGGATTCGTTCGTACAACACGAGAATCTTGTGTTACGTAATATTACTCTATTTTAATACTTTTCTATCAATCAGAAGACTTCAAATCAGATCAACAGTGCATGCATTATACTACCTTTGAAAGATATTTACTTAAAGTATACTATTTTTCTATATTAGACATATTTGCGTAAGTAATTGATAATTTTACACATATACATATTTATTATATATATATATATTATATTTGATATATTTTATACCTAAAATTAGATTAGATTATATGTGTAATAAATTAAATATTGATACACTTTAAATCGTAATGAGCATGAGTCTACACACCATAAATAATTAACAACAGTAATAATACATGAAATAATGTTTCTAAATTTTGCGGACAATTTGTGTTAATCAGAAATTAACATATTTTTCTGAAACTTTATTTACCGTGGGAACAAATAGACCTTTAGACATTAATTCTTGAAGCGAAGCTCCTCTAGGACTACCACTGGAAACTTCTTCTCTCAAGAGATCACCGCTGCTTATGTGATAGAATCCATATTTTCCGATAATACGTTCACATTGAGTCCCTTTGCCACATCCCGGTCCACCGATTATCCAAATTGTCTTCATTTTTTTATTATACTGTGATGCGGTTTCTTCTTGCGAATGTACGTCACAATAACACTGTGTAAGTGCTTCTTTTCCGTTGTCCTGCCAAGAAAGCATACACGCGTATTAATTGATTAGAGGACTACGGAATGTGGGGAAAAAAATATTATTAATAGGACTCACTTTTTAATTAAATTATTACGTTTAAATTTCAAATGGGATGAATTCGAACTAGAGAACAGGAAACAGACATACTTCCAAAAAGACTATGGTCATAAGAAATAATTATTCAATGAAATTAAAATTTAAAATTGATGAGATTTTACTAACTGTAATGAATCCGAGAATGGCCTAAGTCGGACTAGTTTAATTTATTTTAATTTATTATAAAACTAATTCGATTTATATAGTATGTATTTTGACTTGTCTTATTCCAAAGGATCCCAACAATCCACTGCATTTGGAAAGATAAGACAAAAATTACAGAGTATGAATTGTTCATGGCATCTCTTTGAAGCACAGAGGTTCCGAAAAGAATTCATACACTTGCAAAATAAAATAACTTCTTTCAAATTTAACCAAACGACTTGAATTTAAATCATTTTTTTTAAGTTCTGGACACTGTCTAGTAAACTAGTCCTCTTTAATATTTATAAAGAATTCAATCATTCAGTCCAATTTTGTAATAGTTAGTTTACTTCAACAAGTACGTAAATATTTTTTGGAGCCACATATATCTGTTTCGTTTCCCCTAGTTGATTCTATTATCTTTCCTCGTCTATTGATATAAGACTACCTGGAATCCTAAGTATAGTGTCAGTGGTGGGGCAAGTGTGGGGATGAGACAAACAATAAGATAATGGTCGAAAATAAAGAAATTGAGATCCTGGTTTCATTGTTTAGCTAAACTTTAAACATTGAAGATTACTGTAGTAGAAATTTACTAAAAATATTACTAAACATAACTTTTCAACCTTTTTATGAATGATTAGCCACTTTTTAAAATCACATTTTCTCATTTTTTCATTCTACATATACTTAAAGAAACAAACATTCATTTTTATATTAACATTTTCTAGGTAATTTAATGGGTAAAGAAAATAATAAATAATAATTAAATGTGCAAAGAAAACAACGATTATCAAGATCAATAAACTTACTTCCTCCATATGCGATTATTAGATTGTGACTAAGACTTTATGCACATTCAATTTTTCAATTTTTCATTATCGTGGACAGGGGAATGAGGGAACATTGATTCTGGTAAGTAAAATATTTCCTATAGTAAAAATAAAAAAATTATAGTAACAATTTTTGTTAATATTATAGCTTGTTTTACATCTCATAAATTCACCGTTCCTATAAATACACAAATGTTCGCAGGCTATTGATTACGTATATAGAATGATAAAATTAGTATTATTATAAATATTATATGTTCATCATTATATGTACACAGAATAAGAGAATGTTATTGTTGCAGTGTTTTGATAGATCAAATCGCTACTTTTCTGAGTATGCATATGTTATCGGCAATGTATGAAAAGCCGATATTCTATAGAATGCCTAGGCATTGTACATAATGCCCGGCGTTTCTACGCAATGTATAAAATATGAGAATTATTACATACTTTCCCTAAGCATCGTATATAATATTTAGGCATTCTATTGAATGACAAATGCTATTTAGACAAAGTATGAAAAAAGGTCCTGATAAGACTATGTCAAGGTTATGTTAATAAAATATAAATCGTTCATACATTGTCTAAAAACGCCAGACTTTATATACAATGGCTAGGCATTTGCCGGTAGCACGTACACGTAAATATGCAATGTTATGAAAGAAGAAATTGCAAACGGTGTTATGCAAGGATTGCCATTTGCAATTTGTGAATAGCGTTACATAAGTACTGCATCAAAAGAGGGTCGGCCTTATGTTCATATGTGTATATGTACATATGTATATGTATACATATATCCAAAAAGATATTATTCAAAATAATTACTTTTAGCAAAGTCGAAAAAAGTTTTATTCAACTAAATTATTTTGTTGTAAAAGATATAGAATCTATTATTTAAATTAATAATTTCAATTTATACATAATAATCGAGATATTTTTAAATATTCTTAAATGAAAAATTAGTATCTCAATTACTATTTCCAGTATTTTTTATCTAAAATATACTCACTCATATACAAATATACTCACTGAATACAATACAATTAGTAATAAACCGATGTAACTCTCCCATTAAACAAGTAACTTAAACAATATAAACCACAGGTAACTATGTTCGTAGATACCACAACCCACCGATGACGGTCATGTAAACGAATATAAAACTGACAATCAATAAAACTCGCATGCGATCGCATCTAATTGATAACAGATTAATTGATAAGACGCTACCCATGGTAACGGTATATCAGTAACTGGTCCGTCATAGTGCGGATCAATAATAATAAATGTACTAAAAATGTATAACTGTAAATAGTACTAATAATCATGTTTCTATTCCACAATGTTTAACAAAATCTAAAACAGAAGATGAATCAGCAGAAGCCACCCTAATAATAAATTAATAAACGAAAATATAATTTTTACAAATTACGGTCATTGATGATAAGGATATACAGGATAATATGATCCACCAATAACCATAGAGTCTTATTAACCATATTAACTTGGTACAAAAATAATTGTCGATTTTGGAAGTAACTTTGGAATACTGTAACTTAACTTTGGTAACTATTAGAAAAATTATTTTAAGGGAAATATATTAAGCAGTAAATATATTTCGATCAAACAATAAACAAGCGTAAAAATGACATATAACAAATAATACAAACGATAAGATTTAATTCGGATCAATATATGTAGGACACAGAACGAAAGAATTCAGTCATTATTTTACATCAACAAAATAAACATTTCTAAAATGACGTGATCCATTATTGACCGCTCTATCACAGTAAAAAAACCGTTAAATACGCACGGGGTTGTAATGTAAACATGATTTTACCGAGATTTACTAGGCTACAAACAGACACAAGGATTGAAAAATTATTCATACAATGTTTAATAGATTTAATGTTAGAAACTCTTTTATATATCTTAGCAATGAAAGTTCCACTTTGATATTTCCATCTTATTGATCGTTATATTTTGTGTCTTATGGTTTCCTCTTCCCTCGAACTTTAAAGCAATTTTCATACTTGAATGTTTCCCAATAAAACTAAACGTTATGCGTTATGTGTAACTCAGTGACTATGTTGAATTACTTAATAATGTTATAAATAGTTGATCGCATTAGTTTATTGTATATGCAAACAAAATTTTTCATGTAGGAACGTTTCCATCGTTAAAACTCGCGAAAACAAAAACATTTAAGTTATTTTATTTCGTAAGAAATTATATTATTGTTTGTAGTATTCTTAACACTATTCCTACCGACACTTCACGTATACCTATTCCTACCGCGGCCGGTCAAATGACCGGTCGTTCACAATTTATATTTTTCAATGTTGTATGCAGACCAATAGCCAGTTTACCAGTATAAGAATATATTTTCTTTTGTTCAAGAGTACATAATCTACATTTTATTCTTTTTCGTCGCATTTTTTATATATGCGTTTCTCAAATGTACATTTTCCGCATACGTACTTTTTACATTTTAGACAGATTTTTTTCGTCTTATTATCTTTACAATACCTTATCTGGCATGTTTTCCGTTCACTGGAACCTGTATTTGTACTTGCGATGGGTATTGTTTGATTTTCTTTGCCGAGCTCTTGTTGGTATTCGATGGGAAGTTCTTCTGCCAATTGGAATAGAAATTCCTGTCTTGTAATTTCTCCTCCCGTAGTTTCTTTATATAACACCCATACATTTATCCCGGCTAAATCCAAGATATTAAAAAATACTTGCAAAGGCCATCTCCGAGATTTAGATTTCACCGAATAATTTCTGGCCATTTGATCGGTCACATCTACGCCAAATTTGGTGCTATTGTACAATTGAATTGTCTCCGGTGTTCGGGTGTCATTTTCTTCAACTTGTACGGAGTTGTGCATTGAATTGAGAATTAGAACTTTCTTTCATGGTTTGGCTTTGTAAATTTTCAACATACAATTATTTGAGCGATAGAGTTTGGTTGAGAAAAGTGCCATGTCGTCGTTTTTCAGTTTTGCCAGTACTGGTAGCTCTTTTCTATTTGCTCTAATTGTCCCAACAATCATAGTTTTTTTTGCTAAAAGTTTTGTTGCCATAGGTAGGCTTGTAAAAAAGTTGTCTGTGGTTATATTTCTTCCACATACGGTTCTGCTAATTTCATAGTGACAAACTCTCCAAGAGGAACTGATGGTTCTCTATTTTCATTTTTTCCCAAATATGAAAAACCGTTTATTATATATTTGCTACGTACATCGTACAAAATTGCACTTATAACACGTAATACAATATAAAATATTACAAAATAATAATAAAAGACTGCCAAGTATGCTCTTTGTGACTTTCACGTTTCGATGCACTCTGTTCGTGTCGCAAGACTATACTGATTTGAATTCGTGGGAAGACCTCTATACATTTTCTTCAGTTATAAGTTTATTTATTTTGCGTCATAGTAGATAAGATGGCGTAAGAACATTCGAGGATCTGGACCGTGTTGGATATCAATCAAGCAAATAAACAACGCTAACCCTATAGTCGAGCGAGAACTGTAAACACTTGGAAGTGCAGTAAACCATTTTCTGGAAGGTACTTCTCGGATAAAATCGTGCCACAACTACATTACCTTTTGTTTGTAACGACTTTATAGTTTTGGCATTGAATCTTAGAGAGAAACTATTATAAAAATGTATTAATCATACTACCGGTCAAATGACCGGTCGTGGTAGGTAAGACAGACTACAAATATTTCTCAGAAAATAAACAATAAAAAAATAAGCGAATATTGAAAAATGTATCATACATATATATGAGGAAAAGTCGTAAAGTTTAAAGGCGATTCACTTACGTTGAATGTAGGAAATTCCAATTGAAAATTTGAAAACGGTCATTTGACCGGTCCCGGTAGGAATAGTGTTAAACAATTTCCAGTAAATATTTAAAAACGAAATTGATTTTCTTTTGCTATCTATCAAATTTTTGGTCACATTGTTTTAAGGCGGCATCATTGCAATAGTACGTACATATCGTTATAATGCGACTCCAAATGAGGAAACTGAAAATTGACACGTCCACGACATAAGTAGTACTTACACTTGGCGAAACAAGATCGTTCAAATATTTTTACAATTGACGTCATTGAAAAGTGGAACTATGTATGATGTGTATACATATTTTACTTCACAACACGAAAATATAGAAACACTGTTAAAACATTGAAGAATTACATTTTAACATACGTCTTACATAACTTCGTACGTAGCCAAATGAAAAGACATATCACTTTGTCAAATATAATTATAGAATGTAAATACTGCTTTATTTAAATAAAGTTTTCATTGCGAGAATACATAATTTTATCTACCCTGCGAAAAAAACCGGAAACACTTACGCAGTTAAGTGATGTCAAATAGGAAAAATAAAAGAATTAATTTTTCAGATACTGGCGGGATTACAGACACGCAACTATTGTGTTTACAATTTCGATATACCCTTTTATATTTTCAAATCCACAGTAGCACTATCCACACGAATAAAGCACGCGTAATTGTTTACTTACTATTTGACATGCATCGGAACAGAGATTTCACTATTAACTATTCTGAGGAATAGTCAAAGCTTTCGAGCTTTCACGTGAAAATTTCGAACATATCGATTTGTCATTGGCTCATCGTCATCAGGTGGGAGTCATTTTTACGCATGTGCAAAGATGTAAGGTCAGCATCTTGCTTATACATTGGATGTAGGGCATAAGATTATACATATACATACAGCATCAATCAGTTCTATCGTTTGAATTTTAGTCATATACTATACCACTACGGGTGGAAAGATCAACTAAATATCACTGACAACTGGTAAACTTAAATCCGCAGCACCTTACACTTCCTAATATCCCTAATCCTTTTATTAGTATAAACGAAAAATGACCTAAAATCTACGTTGGAATAAGTCATCATCCTAACCATCTCACTCAGACTTAAAAAACGCAGTTGACATACAAAAAATGTATAAAATGATCATTAAAATGAAAAGTCGTGATTTATTTTTACCTCGTGCTTGAAAGTATACGTAAAAGTACGATTTTGTAGAGTGACACTTAAAAGTAAAAGTATTAAAGAACACACAATATACACTTTTTGGAATTGTATTTTAAAAGAATGAGTACATCGTTCAAACGCAGCAACTCGACTAGAGTGAATTCGGCGGTGGTTCAGCTATTCTCGAAGAAATAGATGGTTCCGTGGCATTTGATGTATGTATAAATATATACAGTTTGAGCTTGTGGAGAATACAGTTACGTTTAAAAATAAATATGCAACAAATGTCAAATTCTAGTTTCTATTCACGTAATTAGGTCAAGAATTATAATATCACCCCATCACGATATTAACGAACACTAAAATCCCCTATTAACTTCATATCTTGCATATCTCTCAACAAATGAAATATTACTCCTTTTCTTTCATCCAGCGCCATCTGTTTATAATCTATCACAACACGCGGTTAAAGGATAAAACAGGTACAAACACTGACTGTTTTGATTAATTGCTTCAGTGAAAAATTAATTAGAACTCAATAAGAATAACAAAATTAAAACAATAATATTGACAATAAGAAACTTCTGTTATTATAAGAACTATGCAGTAATATCAGAATTCAAAATTTCTAAATAATATTACAAGACTTGCAAGTAAAACATTTAATGACAAAATATTACATTACTGAATAATGTTCTTGGAAAAATGGTATAATATAATATTATCACGTTAATGTCGCATTATACAGAGAACACAGTGAGACGCTGTGAAATAGTAGACACTATTCCGCATTGGATGCACCATGAGATTGTGAATGTACATAACAAAGCACATGGAATGCTATGTGCAATTTATTTTACAGCAACAATTTTATGAAGCTTTATTAATTATGATGAAAGAAATTATCATAAAAGAAAAATTATTTATAAAACCGTTTAATAAAATGATATGTTAATTCGATATAAGAATATTGGTCTACTAAAAGTTTAAACATAATTATACGCGTAAGTGCAAATATATTGTTGAAAATGATGATTAACATACTCAGAATGTATCTCAAAATAATATAATCCTTTTTAAGTTGTTTCTATACTTTTCATTATTTTATTACATCTATTATTATTATTATTATCATTCTTTTTTAACTAAGTTTAAAGTTTTTATTTATTAATTTTCAGTTAGTGAAATTCACTTCAAATTAATTTCTACAGAAAACGTGAAATATTGTATCGCAATGTAATTAAACTCTATTTCACACTCACTTCCGTTTTGTGATTTGATGCTTATACTTCTGTAATTCTTGAATCACAGAGTAGGTCCTCTATGTGTTAGTGTATCCTAGCGGAATCATCTCGAATACCTTTTACAGGTTAGAGTAATAATTGTGCTCGTGCACAGTGAGTGAAATTGAAAAATCCGTCAAATTACAACTAAAATTACAAAAATGGTAAATAAGAAGTGAAATATTTATTTCAATAGTAATTAAAATGATATTTCAATGTACTAATTTTAGCACATTTTCACACATTTCCAATTTCGTTATAAGCTACTTTCTGTCTACAATGACAGAATATAATAGAAAATATTTTTCATGTATGCAAATAATAGAGTTTTTTACGCTGATAGATAAAACACTCAAATAAGACCGATATATGTAAACCAACGATTAATATGCATGAAAATGATCGTTAAGTTATAGGTTGAGCAGTTCTAACCTTATATGGCGATTAATTTCGGCTTACACCCACAGTATACCTATAACAGGAATTTCAATAGTAAAATATTACTTTTCGTACAAATTTCATTAAACTGGTTAGATAGTACTTGTTAGTATTTCAAATAACAGAAAAAGAAACAAAAAGGTAGCTTAATCTGTAGTTCATTTGTTTTATTAAATATGGTAAATGTTCAGAGAAAACTTTAATTACTTCATATACCTGAAAGTGATATAAGAAAAATGGGAAGATATATGAGAGTACAGTATCATAATCATTATTATTACTAATAACAGTTAAGATAATTTATATAATATCTCTTGTAGCAACCCCAAATAATATTACTCAAAGAGGGAACAGATGCTTCACAAGGAAAGCAGCAATTGATATCGAATATAAATGCGTGCCAAATAGTGGCGGATGCTGTGAGGACCACTCTAGGTCCTCGAGGAATGGACAAACTTATAGTGGACCAGAATGGAAAAGCCACTATTTCTAATGATGGTGCAACTATTTTGAAACTCTTAGAAGTTGTCCACCCTGCAGCTAAGATCCTTGTGGATATTGCTAAATCTCAAGATGCAGAAGTAAATATTCATTAATTTAAGATATCATATTAACTCTGTAAAAAAATGTTAATGGTAATATGCAAGTGAAATATTACCAGAAAATTAACAGAGTATATCAATGAACTTGTAGACTGGTAACATGTAAAAGATATGAAGTTACTTCAATGTTGTTCGAACATTATTTTCAATTACTTTTATATTAGGTATAAATTTTAATTCCCTTATGTAGGTTGGTGATGGTACTACAAGTACTGTCTTATTAGCTGGAGAATTCTTGAAGCAAATGAAACCTTTCATCGAGGAAGGGGTACATCCCCGTATTATTATTAAATCTCTTCGTCTTGCACTTCTAAAAGCTATAGAAGTAATAAAAGCTGTTAGTGTGAAGATTGATAAATCTCAGGAAACAAAACTTACAGAACTTTTAGAACAATGTGCGGCAACATCTATGAGTTCTAAGTTAATTCATCAACAAAAAGAATTTTTCAGCCGTTTAGTTGTGAAAGCTGTTATGATGCTTGATGATTTGTTGCCCCTTAATATGATTGGGATCAAAAAGGTAAGAACAAGAAGATATTAATCCAGCAAAAAATGAGTAAAGTTCATTTAAATTTTATTTTGTTATGATAAAATATTTTATGCATAGGTGTCTGGTGGATCTTTAGAAGATTCCGAATTAATTAAAGGCGTTGCTTTTAAAAAAACATTTTCATATGCTGGATTTGAAATGCAACCTAAAAACTATAAGAACTGTAAAATTGCTTTGTTGAATATAGAATTAGAACTCAAAGCAGAGAGAGACAATGCAGAAATACGAATAGATAATGTTGTTGAATATCAAAAGATAGTTGACGCTGAATGGCAAATTTTATATAACAAATTAGATAAGATTCACAAGAGCGGTGCTCAAGTTGTATTATCAAAATTACCTATTGGTGATGTTGCTACACAATATTTCGCAGATAGAGACATGTTCTGTGCTGGTAGAGTTCCTGAAGAAGATTTAAAACGAACAATGAAAGCTTGTGGTGGTTGTATCTTAACAACAGTACATGATATTAAAGACTCAGATTTGGGAAAGTGTGAGATGTTCGAAGAAAAACAAATTGGTGGAGAGAGGTATTTGAATATGTATATATTGGTATTATATCAAATATATATATATAACTGGTATTATTTCAAAGTACTCTTTTCCAGATTCAATTTGTTTTATGAAGGAGTGCGTACAAAGACATGTACATTTATACTGCGTGGAGGAGCCGAGCAGTTCTTAGAAGAAACTGAAAGATCTTTACATGATGCAATAATGGTAGTAAGGCGTATGATCAAAACTAATGCCTGTGTAGCAGGTGGTGGCGCCATTGAAATGAAATTATCAAAAACTTTGAGAGATCACTCTCGTGTTATAGCAGGCAAAGAACAACTGTTAATTTCAGCTATAGCTCGTGCATTAGAAGTTATACCAAGGTATGATAGTCTTATTTAATTATTATTTTGATTGTATGAAACATAATAATATCAATTTTAGGCAATTATGCGATAACGCTGGTTTCGACGCAACAAATATTTTGAATAAACTAAGACAAACACAACACAAAGGCATGTACACCTATGGCGTTGACATCAACACTGAAGATATTGGAGATAATATGGCAGCTTACGTATGGGAACCTGCTATTGTAAAAATCAATGCACTCACTGCCGCAACTGAAGCAGCTTGCCTTATTTTATCAGTTGATGAAACTATTAAGAGTCCTAAAAGCAGTCAGGATTCGCAACCTCAGATGAATCGTGGCTTGGGACGACCCATGTAAAATTGCTTTGTTTATTGAACGAAAATGATAAGCTTGAATATTTAATATTGATAATATATGTATTGGAACAAAACTGTTTATATACTAATAATCTATTATAATATTCCAAGCAATTTTTTGCACGTTTTTTTCTTACTTTGTAATAATAATTCTCATCGGACTGTACAAGTATTTTAACATTCAATCATTAAAATTATAAGAAAAATTTCATATTAAATAGTATTGTGCATTTATCAAATTACAGAAACATGATTTGATTACATAATTCTACTTTAAGTAGAAAAATTAAACCAATTTTGCATGCTTGAAAATGTTTTTATATTCTGTACCTGTCATTCTTACTTATGTCAACGTTTAAAAACAACGATCATTCATTTATTTTTAATGTTAATCGCTTGATGATTTTCATGTTTTATTCGTAAGATATTTCAATAAAATGGCTTTATTTTATTTTACTTCATAAAATTTCTCAATAAAGTATCTTTTTTTAAACATCTAAATATAAAATATTAAGACTAAACTTTTATATGCATATATATTTTCAATACATTTAAGTTAATGCTTTTATTAATAACGACATTAACTGGGATTTATATTCAATGTTTATTACATGATCATTTAATATTTTTGAGCCCGATCGTTTCGTGTGAAATGTTATACAGTTTTCTACATTAGTAAGATTTTGTTGCATTCATTAATATTAAAATTAAATAAAACAACTTTATTTTTATTATCATTTCTAAATTCAAGAAAATGTAAAAGCTCCGTAAAATTATAATTACTTTCATAATATCCGTTATTAAATTTAAATCTTAAATTACGATCTCGATAATCGTGACATTGCTGAATTGCAGGCAACTTCATTCTATGTAGCAGTTTACAACTTTGTACAATACAGAAGCATTATATTGTACATATGTACAATGTATTTACACATGCTTAATCTAGGCAACACGAACCATACAGTTCTTGAAATTAAAACGTAGTACAATTTTTAGTGAGATAAGGAAATATATATTTCACGTGATTAAATGATTTTGAGAAATCGATAACAAATGGTTGGAATACAAGAAAGAAACTACCAACGAGTATTGAAAGAAAATTGTACATGACAAACAAAGCAGTTTCGAACTGCTAGATAACAGTACTGTAGTTACGAAATTGGCAAATATGAAAACAGAAGTATCTTGGAAACGCCGGTTTCTTCGGAAAAAGTTTAAATACACGTTAATCTGTGTATTTGTAGTTGCTATTATTTTTGTTGTTCATCAATTATTTTATTTTAAACAACTTAATCAAGCGGTTGTAGAAAAATTAACTAGTGAATCAGTGCGAACATCTAAATATAATATTAATAATAAAAGTCTGGATAAAGTAGGTACATTACGTGGAACACGTGACAAAGACCAATTAAAATATCTACCAAATTCAGAAGAAAAATTTATCTGTTTTATTTCAAAAACAGAGATAGATTTTGTGAAAATTAATGATGATTACTGTGATTGTCCAGAAGATGGTAGTGATGAACCTGGTACCAATGCTTGTAACAATGGTGTTTTTTATTGTCAGAAGTCGTCTTCACAAGTTACACGTATTTAATTCCTTACTTTTCTTATTACACATTTATTTTGTTTGCAGTGATAATAGCTAATATCAATCAAATTTTCAGTAAAGATATCATCTTATAAAGTTAATGATGGAGTTTGTGACTGTTGCGATGGATCTGATGAGTGGGGAGAAGTCAAATTATCACATTCCGGCAATGGTAGTTGTTACTATTCTAAAAAGTACAAAAAGTTTGTTTGTTATAATTCTTACTAATTATAAATAATTTATTTTTCAGGCTCTGAGAACATAGATTATCATAAGTCCAAATGTCAAAATAAATGTTAATACACCATGGACACAAATATATTTATTTGACATAGATACGTATATCAGTCTTCTATCGACTATGCTGTTAACATATTAATGTACGTAAAATTTTTCATTGTATAACACTGTTCCAAATATTTTTCAGTTCTACTTACTTAAAGATGTAAGAGAATTTTAATTAACATATCATAAATGCACTAATAAGTGTTTACAAATAACTTTACAATGAACTTAAGATGAACACAAATTTGGATAATTGATGCGTGACTGCAACCATTTTTAATAATATTAACAGAATTACTGGATTAGGTTGTTAATGGAGTTATCATTTTATCAACTACTAGTCATGCATTTTGCCATTTTTTAAGTAAATAGTCATTGTAGTGATAAAGAACAGTCTTTATAGTTAATATATTAATGCTTTTCTTATGATCATGACTTACTAGTGTTATTATTCATAACAGCAGAAATATATTGTTAAATCTATCGTACAATTAATATTTTTTGTAAGGATTTAAATAATTTGTCACACAAATAGTAAATTATATGATATAACAGAGCTAACTCAGTCTTTTCAATAACATCCCTTATACTCACTGCTTGGTTCCCTGTATAACAATAATATAACAATGGCTAACTAGAGCAAGACAAAATAGTATTAATATAAAAATGTATTTCAACAATTTAAGTAATAAGATATTACTGAATATAATTTCTAATAGCTGTAAGAAGATTAAAATGTAATAACAAACTTCTTGGTTTATCTGCAAAGTGTAAAATTCGTTTCACAGGAACTTCCATACTCCGTAACAAACTACAAAATTGATTTTCTTCTTCACGAATCCATGGACGCCGAAGGTCACATATTTGATACGGTGTGACATGTACATGAACTTCTATTTCTGTAACATTACAAATGTTAAACCTAACCGAAACAAGTATAAAAACTCTTTTCATAATTTTATTAAATATATTACTTAATTTTACAAACGACTCTAATATGGGTTTATTCGTAATCCATGTATCTTTGGAATGTCCATGTCCACTATCCAACCACCACATGCTCTCAATTAGTTTTACAAAGTTTGTAATTTCTAGGTCAGAATCTGGATTACTGAGATGGTCATGAAATTCATGAAGAAATTGATTCAGTACAACACAGCCTTTGCTGAAGCCCATTAATGTTAATCTTGTTTTGTTATTATTAAGATCAATAGGATTCTAGCAATACAAATGGACTTTAATGAACTTTTTATTGTGACTTATATTATTGTTGAATTTTAACTTAAGCATACCTCATCCTTATATAATTTCAAATTCTGTGAAGAGGACTTTATCAATTCCTGCAAATGTTTTAAAGCATTATGAGATGGAGAAAACGATGGATCACCATATTCATTTGTTGATACAAAATTATCAAAACAACTGAAGCTGCCATATACTTTATCATGTATTCTAGAATAAATTTCAACATTACAGCAAATAATATTACATATTATTGTTTCATTGTTTACCTTGATGGACGAATGACAATTATGTGTTTATTTGGAAAATTTGTTGAAAGTATATGAGCAGTATTTTCTAGACTCCACTCTACATATTTTTTACTGTCAGGGTGCCGTTCCATACATTCTTGAATATCCTTTAAAGAATTGCATTGTACATGTTAGTAAAAGAATAATTTTATTTTGGTAATTATAATTGAATAGTTCTACACAGACCTGCACATCGCCTCCAAAATATATGAGAATGTCTTGACATGGTAATGATTTTGGATACGAATAAATTATATCATTAAAACGACTAACAAAACCAGGTACTTTCTTCCATATACAGATTTTAGAAGACATTTCACAAAGTCTAAATCTGAAACCACAGTCTAAAATTTTAATGTCACGCTTGACATTACCGGTAATTCACGAGTTTGAAATTGTTACAACAAACCAAATATCTATTTAGTATACTTTATTAGTAATTTATAGACTTAAGATATATGTAAACACAATAGGGATTGGACTATGGTTAACCGGGTAGCAGATGGCATATTCAGTGAGCAGTGAGTATTGCCTCGCCATATTGTACCATGCCAGGGGCAAAAGGGTTCCAAATTTGAGGTATGGTACAAAAACTGCCTTCTCTGATTGGTTGACACTCCACAACTAAACAATGCAACCCTTATAGTTTTAGAGAAGGAGAGAAAGTGGCGAACGAGCAAACAAATCAGCACAACTACAAGCGAAACCAGTCACACCGACGATTAATGTAGCTTAACTCCCTTTACTATGCTTGGGATTTTCGCGCATACATACACCTGATACTCCATCTGAAACACGCGGCGCGATATTAGACTTGTACTTTTCGCCTCGTAGAAAATTTCGACAAGTTATGCAGGATACAGTCTAATTAATTATTTCATTGTCCTAAATGTTAGCCCGAGAGAATGAAATAATGTTGCAAGTGAATAGTGTTTTCATATCTTTTTCTGAAAGATAATTATTTACTCGAAATGCAAAATTTAATATATAAATGTTATTTTTAAAGAAATCCAAAAGCCAACCAGAAGGTGGATGAAGCATCTGATGCTGATATTACTATTATCAGTTCATTTGCAATAGAAAGATTAAATATAGATATCGCTGGGTCGCAGTCATAACTCTCGACGTTCTATAAAAAAATTTTTCAACTTTTTCGTGCTACCACATCTGGTGTTAGTTAATTTTGTTTAATCATTAAATGGTAAAATAGACAAGAGAGTACTAGAAGATTTCATTAGGAAAAAAATTCTTAAAACCATTACGCAACTAGGAACAATAAATTTATCAATAGAGTATATTTAGTACGATTCTTCAACACATTCATGGTTCTACAATCACTGTGTGTGTTTGACGTTATTAATTATTCTACTTTAATAACATTTAGTACTTAATAATATAATTGGCAAAAAGAATTTTTGTGAATATTAAACATCAAGAAGCAGTCAATTTATTAACGACTCAATCAATTTATTGACACAATTATTTCTCGAAACATTTGTGCTCAAAGAATTACTCTACATCCCTGATTCTATCAGTTATTTTCATTACTAAATTAAATGGTAAAATAGTTAAGGGGGGTGCTTGCCCATATTTCCAACGAACGGAATCGTTATAAATATTAAAAATCCAGAATTGATAATTTTATTGATGAAAGAAATTTGATTTAATAATTCGCAACATCGAAATCAGTGGTGGAGATTACTGTCGGTTACCTGTTCAGCGGAGCGTCATTGTTCAATCAGTTAGTGCGTGCTTGCCGGTGAAGATAGTTGTTTTTCATGGTGTGCTTGTTGTCTTCTGCTCTCGTGAAATGCTCTGATTCAGGGTGGACCTTCATGGATTATTGCTGACCGTTGATCCACACTAGTGGAATTTTATATCAGTATTGCGAAAAAATGGTTCGCGTTTCCTTAACCCTTAATTATTCATCCTAACTTTCTTCCGAGTCTCTAAAGCAGCGAACTCCTCGTGGTGAGACCCGAGCAATTAGTATCATCCTGGGTTCAAAAGATGTCGTGAATTCTTATATGTTCTGAGTCGAGGATGATACTGAGCTAATAGCTACAAGTTAGAGAATCCTTTTTTGTATTGTATAGTAGAGTATAAAACTATAGAAAATGTATTGTATGTTTTATAAATAATGTGTGCGGATTTATGTGTTTGTTTTGTCTTACTCTTTTCTAATCATAAATGATGTTATTATGCTGCGTTCGTTGATTATTAATTTATAGGAATTTAATTGCGTTCTTTAATAGGAATATGGTGATATGTACAAATTCGTATTTGTGATGGGTGGTAGTATACCGCTGACGAAAAAAAAACAAATCGAATATCGCGCCGAGTGTTTCAGATGGAGCACCAGGCAAATGGATGCGCGAAAAGAGTGAAACCGCAAGCATGGATAAATGAGACGGCCTAGGTTTCTCTTCCCCCCATGTGGACATTCGCCATAGAGTTCGCTACTCTCGTTCTGTCTCTCTCAATCATTACCTTTTTCTCTTTCTAATCCAACTGCACAAAACTGGATGCGCTTAAAATGGTAGGGATTAGAAGGTGCAATATGATAAGGTAGAAATGGGTCAATGCGGTGAGACATCACTGTACTACAGTATGTATTACAGTAATGGATCTTACTCTTACACACCTTTAGGCCAACAGCTTAATTTGTAGCGATAATCAATATAGAAATTATCTTTGTTCTGATTGGCTAACGATATTACTAAGTAAGCTCCACTGCGGATTGGATGAGCAATAAAATGGTGGATTACTTAGGAAGCAAGGACCCATTACTCTAGTTTGCATTTTGCTCTCACATTCACAAACAATGTATCGTATGGTCGAAGGACTAGGATTAAGTGGTCGAGTCCGAGCTCGTTCAGGCTTTGACCTTGCGCGGTGCACAAAATATGAATATGTTAATGTACGTGAAATATTCCATATTCTTTTCTCTATACGTAAGTGGTAGTTTTGAGAGAAACTGTTAACCCTTGATTTATATTATCAGAGATACTTCATTTTACAGCTATTGTATATGTAGTTTGAAATTGTACTTTGTTTGCAGAGCCCGATAATTATCATATAAATTTTTACTATATAGTCTATAATTTTCTAACCCAACTTTCTGAATATTTTTTCAGGTTTTAGGAAATATAAAAAATTGAGTTTAATTATGCAAAGTAATGCAAATTTGAGTATATCAAATTGGAATCCTCTGCAGCTATTCCAAAGTTGTTTACAGCATAAATATGCTATAGTTATATTGAATCGCCCACTTCTTTGGAACAGTAATATTTTACTTCAAATCTGGGAAAATGGTAACTTTTGATTTTTACATAACATTTTAAAAATATGTCATGTTTGTGGCTTTTTAAATTATTAGTAATATTTTCAAGTAGTATATAGTATGTTTAAATTAATATGTAGAGACAGGTAATTTCTATATGGTAATAGGAATTATAGCATAGTTCAATCGTATACTTATTTCTTTAATTATTTCAATATTTCCTTTTACTATTTGTTTTATTTATATTGTATCATACATAACATCTTAAATAATTCAGCTCAAATTAAGGTCACTGTTGATGGAGGAACACATAGGTGGTTAAAATACTTAAAAACACAAGATATAGATCTTCTACATGGGAAACATTCTCAGTATTTGCCAAATTTAATTACTGGTGACATGGATAGTTCTTCCCCTGAAATTCTTGAAAAATTAAAATCCATGGGTACAAGAATCATTAATACACCTGATCAGAATTATACAGATTATATGAAAGCTTTACATCAGGTGAAGCAGTATGCCAGTGAAGAAAATATAAATGTAATAATGGAT
Source organism: Augochlora pura (assembly GCF_028453695.1). Taxonomy (NCBI): domain Eukaryota; kingdom Metazoa; phylum Arthropoda; class Insecta; order Hymenoptera; family Halictidae; genus Augochlora; species Augochlora pura. The sequence continues at coordinate 7,797,128 of NC_135780.1, forward strand.
CTTACGTGACTTTTTTATGGTAAATAATTTTGAATAAGAGGAAAAAATTACTACTTACAGTTGGAAGTGATATATACATTTGTTGAATCATCTGGAAGAATAGACCATATATTTGCAAATATTAATACACTTTTCCTTTGTGACAAACTTATAGACGAGACAAAGGTAATGATATTTTTGCATTTTTAGACAATTTTGGCAATTTAAAGATATATTTCTTATTTAGCCTGTAACTATGGTGTAAATTTAACTTCGTTGTAATTATGATTTTTATAGTTATAAATTAAAGAAATACAATATATAGCCCATTAATTATAATACTTCGAATTAATTAAATTAATTATGCTAATAGGTTTATTTATTCAATTTCATTTACTTTAGATTATTCATGTTGCTAGTGATTCATTGACATGGATTCTACAGCCTGGGTTTCATAATATAACAATTCCTGAAATATTAGTGCAATCTAATAGCTGTTGCGGACTTATACCAATTGGATCACCTGTTAAGCGTATAAGTACAACTGGTTTAAAATGGAATTTAGGTAAGCCTATTTACTTATTTAAAGGACCATTATAAAACGATTCTTAGTTTTCTTAATTTTCTTAGATTTAAAAAGTAACAATTTTCGTTTGGTCTTAAAAGTTTCATAATTTTAAACACTTCCGTAGTACATAATTTATTAAATTAGATTAAAACAGAAAATTGTTCATTTTTCAGATAATGCAACTATGCAATTTGGGAAAATGGTAAGCACTTCGAATACATATGACAATTGTTCTAATGTAACTATCCAGACAGATTCATTAGTAGTATGGACAATGGATATAAAACCACTTAAGGAAATATATGATTAAAATTGCACAATTTGACTTCAAACAATGTAATTTAGTTTTTATAATAATAGTAGTTTCTATATGTCATGACGAAATTTATAAAAATTTAAATAATACACTTGTAAGGAATATGCATGAAAAAGGTGGGAAGAGGGCACACAGTTTACTCTACATTACGAGACTCAGAATTATCTAAGACGCAACATTTAGATCATGAAGGTTACACTTCCTGACTCTAGTCGCGTGTCTCACTCCCCGTGGCCACATAAATGCATGGGGCACTTCACCAAATGCTCTATTTTACACACATCGACTCTACGGATATTACGTACTATCATTTACTGTGGATAGCTTTGTTTATTACCAATATTGAATTTCTGGGTGCCCAGCATTGTGAGAAACGGGTGAGAATTGCAATGTGAGAAAAAGAATTGTAGGGATTTTCAAAATCATTAATAACATAGCTCAAGCCTATGCAACTTGTGCAGGATAGAAGCTGTTTCAGCCAGTATAGTCAGGAAAAATAACTGTCTAAGGCGATGCATGCGTAGGAATATAACACTGAAACGTCTTCTCGTGATTTGATCGACTTAAGTATTTATAGCATACAACGCATAAAAATACATAACTTACCATATCTTAATTCTAGATTTAACATAGATTAACTTATCTTAATACATTTTTTATAGTACAATTTTTTAACTTGTTAAAAGTCTCGTTATCGTTACATCAACTGTAATATTGTTATGATTATTTAATATTAAATGATTATTATTTATGATTATTTAATATAAAAAATATTATGTAATATTGTTATGGCTTTCATTGCGAAATAAGGAATACAAGTTTTGTTTACAATTCAGCCTAATTATTTAATTATGTCAAAAGTGGGATTTTAACAACCAAGGTTCTCGGGAAGTCGTATTTGGATACTCCGGTGAAGGCTGACGGTAGCAAAGTATTGGACTTGCAGAACCGAGTATTATTAAATATGGAAATTCGTATGGAGGAAGAATAGCTGCCTTGGAAAGGTTGGCGAAACGAAAGGACACAAATTTAGAGGAGCGGTCGTGATTCTGTACATTTTGGAAAATCTTATAGTCAGCAGGTGTAATTTAAGTATATAATCTAGCTTTAAACATTTTTTAATGCATATACAAATAACATTGCAAACTTTTAACGATTTAAAGTTTGATGAAGATTTCAAAAAATATTTCTTAGCGTTGACTTCAGATTATTCGTGCATGCAAGGATAAATAATTGTTAACGAAATATGTATATGAAATTCAAGTGAAGAAAATTATATCCACTAATAATTAGTGTGAAAAATAAATGGACTAGTATCTAGTTAATACATTTTTTTAATTATTTTTTAAGTGTCTTGTAAGGTTGTCTCTTTTCTTCGGGTTCTAATACAGAGGAATGGTGCAACAACCGGGATTTTATAGGACCGTAGACCAGACCACGCACTGTCGTACGAACGTGGTCCATCCGACACAGAATGCGATGTTCGAGAATTCAATACAAAACCCGATAATACTTATTCGGGCGTCAGGCACTAGAAGGCTGTTATACGAAACGCGACGATTTTTCAACCGATTTCGAATTCTTGACATTCGCTAGATAGAATGGACGCACAAGGATTCAAAGAAAAAAATTGATCTCGCAGAACAAAATAAAGTCTCGGGAATACGACTCCAGATTGTTTAACCCTCGTCAATCGTCACAAAACATTTAGCCACGAGGCTGCATTCGTGAGCGCGCGCTCTTAATACAATTTTTGCAACAGTTCTTTGTTCATAGCAAAAGATGTTGATATGAAAATTTTGCGTCTCGAAAGACGCGAAATTGCAGAGCGCAGATGGTAGGCGCAATTAAAAATGATTGCCACGGTAGATGAAACAGAACGCAAATCAACGCGCGCGGTATTCGAATGCACGCGTTCACAAGAGCACGGTAACGGTCTTTTCGATATTACACGACTGAAATGTAAAGTCATGGAAACAGAACATCCCCGAGGAAAACGTTCAAAATAAAAAACAACTTAACACTTATGAAAACTGAACCGCGATCTCGAAGCAAGAGCGGTATGACAGCGTGATGCGTCTTGATCCCTGAAAATGGGGAAAATAGCATAAGATGGAAAGCATCTTAACGCTCGCAAATGATAGAACAAAACGTGGTTTTTCGTTTTTGCGTATTCGTTATCCAAGCCAGCTCACGAGGAATATTAAACGATCACTGGGTGATTCACTGTTCCCAACAATTCGTCCCCCTAGGGCCTACATAATATGTCAACAGAATAGGGCCGGCATGTAACTTTCGTTTGTACGCGCGGTTAATTACAAGACGTATTGTCGCGTTATGGAAAGTCGCACGACAATGATCTTTTGCGGGTTTCTCAAAATCCTACATATTACTGTGGTTTAGCCTAAGTTCTGCAAATGGTCTCTGGCTCCAACCGTTCGAGTATTGCCTTAGCGCCCGAAATGAAGAATAATATCGTCTTAGGCACCCCAGGGTGCATCCACGCCACCCATGCATGTAGAACTCTTTTTTGTATGGGGTGAGACAAGGTTTTTAAATCCTTTTTATAATCCCAGTCAATCGCAATCTAAGAAACTTTTTGTATATCTATTCCATAGAAAACTAGTCGGAATAACATCTTAAAAAAATTCAAGTCCTTTGAAGTAACCTCAAAAAAATTATATTGTTCAATTGAGCATACTTACATTCCGACGCTAGTATGTATGTATATTTAAGAACAGCTGCTCTAAATTAAGCGGCGCAGTTGAGATCTTTCAGTAAATCTTCCATTGTCAGTGTATATGTACATGTATAAAGTACTCATTATTATTTTTGATTGCAATATATATTCAAACAAACTGACTTTTATTAGGATGTTCAGAATGCAAACGAGCTTATGAATTAAATTACTTGGATTTTGTGGGAGTTTTTGGTCAGGTAGTCTTGGTTTTTGGCATTTACCGTGTTAAATAAATACGGATTTAATTTAGCATAAAAATCCGGATTAATAACAATAACATACACTAACAAAGTATAAGTAACGTGTATGAAATATTATCTCTTTTTGAAATGAACAGGTGTTCCAATATATGCGAATACGTCTTTAAACACATTTATTTTATCTCGCAACGATAGCTGAGAATTAAATCAATACAAGTAGAAATATGATTGTTTTTTCTTTACAGTTAATTCTTTAAATAATAGCTAATACGCTAGATTACGATTACAATTATAATATCTGTTCCCTAAAAACAAATTGTCCCTTTGAAAAATCGTTTATTTATGGTTTATGTGCAGGTATTTACCAAATGTGGCTTCTACAACGCATTTTCGCATATATTATGTTCCCATGACATTTTTACTCCTTACAGTATTGATAACTATTTATCAAACATGCTCTGTAATATGTGACCGAAATAAATTATATCTGTCACCTGTAACTGTTACAAGCGTTTGAAATAGAGTATTCGTTTCCGATAAATGTTATAAGCAACAGAAATAAATTTTTTCGTGATTGACAGATATTGGCAACCGATTTTAAACAAATTTTCCGTCATCATTAATAATTATGAACAAAGAACAACTTTAGTCAAATATAACTATGTATTACGCGTAACTAAAAACATTTGAGTCAACATAGTAATTGTTATAGAATGATTCTTTTTAGATTGATTATAATAGTTATGGTTCCTGGTTCTCCGTGTTGCAAAACTCAGAGTTTGCAAACAAAAACTTAATTTAGTTACATACGATAACAGCAAATATGCTGAACTTACATCTGTGGAGCTTCAAGTGATTTGGTTGATTTGATTTTAATACATTAGGATGGTCTTTGATGATCAATAATATTCCCAATGTAACAAAGTTCTCAACATTGTTCTCAATATATTGACAATATGTACTGTCAATATCTATTGACAAATCACATTATCCTCATACGTTCCGCTTTATTGACAGTATTTTAAAAATGCAACTATATCAATGGGGAAACTACAGAAAAAAAGAATTTTGCACAGTACCCAAACATTTGATGTTTCTATTATCCGCAGATCGTACTCATGTTTGTACACATTTAGTGTCATCGTAATTGAAACGCCAGCAGTATTACATGCAACAAGTAAATATACAACAATTAACATTAGATTTACGAAGCACTAAAAGGAAATGTTTTATATTAGTTTATTGAAGTAACAACAAGATAATTATTCTGATCTTGAACGAGTTTATCTGTACTATCTTTACAATCTGAATAATTGTAAATTAAAAAATTAATGACCGGTCACTTTGATGGATACTTCTGTTTTATGAAGCAGTTTATATCTTTGCATTTGAAGATTTTTTTATGTATCTACCAGCAATTCGGAGCAAATTTTGCTATAATGTTGAATTGAAATAAAAATGATTATACTGTCACGAAATTTTATACGAATTAATAAATAGCAGATTTTGTGTTTTTATTTATGTATTTTACATAATAATAATAATTAAAAAGAAATGTCACTTTGACACGAATTATCCGTAGCGTTTATGTTCGAGTTCAAAGGGATAAATATTAATAATTTGTCCAAAAACGCCAATTTAGAGCACGAATACATTTTATTCTAATCTAGCGTATAATATAACAAAAATATGACAAATTAAGCTTTTACTACAAACTAAAATAACAATAGAATGTTTGACGTCTCACGATCCCAGTTATACTGGGGAGAATACAGAAAATTACTTTGAAGAATAACAACATTAAAACATCATTAAAATACCATTATAATATCATTAAAATTTGCTACATTCTTCAAAGTAAGTTTTACATTATTAAATTGGAATGCATTTAAGGAGTTGTTCAAAATGTAAATATCCAAAAAGTTAGTTTTTAATTTAAAATAGCTTCGAGTATAAAAGTATCTAAGGCTTTTCCTAAAATGAGAACCGGTTACCAATAGAAGAAAATAACGCTGGCCATTTTCGATTTCACTTAATTTTCGCGTTAAGAGATACTAGTGAATTGATTACACAAGATAATATTAAGACGGCTTGTTTCTAGCAGACCACCCTGTAGGTCAGAATGATCAGCTGTGGCGATGTTTACATTCGTTGGCGTCCTCAGCGACGATGTACCGCAATGGTGGGGTCGCGGCCACTGGCCAGTTCCTTGCCGTCTTTCGACCGGTCGCTATCGTTTGCCTCTCTGTTTTCTTAATTTTCTAGTCATTCGCGAGTTCATTGGTGAAAGTTTCACAATCATACTCGGTGCACACTATCGAACACGCCAAATGATTCATCAATTGTTTCGCCGCTGCTCCAGTCCGGTAAGTCAACAAGCACGTACCGATCAAAATATTCACTGCATCAGCCCGAAGTCGACTCATAAATGTGCTCGAGCCTCCAAGATTTTCATACTTGCTCGATTGGTTGGGTGTTTGATTCCGACTTGATCTAAGCGGTGATCTGTATACAGGGTGGTTCGTTTAGCCGATACAAAAGTGAATTTCCATGAAAGTAACTCATTAATCAGTTTAAAGCCCGGAAAAGATTCTTTGCGAAGTTTCCGTTTTTCGCTGATAAGACCTTTGATATTTTGAATTGTTTTTTAGTAAAAGTGCATCCAGTGAATATCGAGATTGAATTTTCCCGGGAACACGTTTAGAAAATTCAATGTTGTACTTTCGACTTGGGTTTTCTTTATCTACCACCCCCGTTTCGATTATATTGCCACTGAATACTCTATATTTTTTATCAGATAATTAAGTAAACAAGCGGACTGATTTAAATAATTTTCGGCCGTTTAAATAAACTCTTATCCAATTAAGAGAAACGTTGAACATTTTATGCCAGCCAGCGCAGATGATAATAATTTTGTTCGATCAACAAGCTTGAATAGTTTTTGGAGTAATGCTCATATCTCTCGGATCGTAATAGAATTTTGCAATACTGTAATGAAATTTTTTAATCGTACAGAAGTGTGACTTATTTTTGTAGAAAGGAATGAAGCGAAATAATATTTCTTCGGCGCTAAAATTGAGTGACATAAAGGTTTAGATGTTGAATATTCGAGTGATGCAATGAATGTTGCTGTGTATGTTCACTATCGTTTATAGATGGAGTAGATGAACTACATACTTACGTTGGTGAATGTGGAATAAGAATCAGATGACGCAATATAGTAAATTATGAAGAAGGGTTAACATTTCTTAATGTTTCCAGTGATTCAGATAACATAGTCGTTCACTAATGAGAACGCATTATTCCGAGATGATCACCGACAAGAATCGTAACAATTCATCATATTTGTGTAATCACTATAAGTAATTTAATTTAAGTGCTCTTGCATTCTTTTTATTGATTCCAGAGGATAAGATAATTTTACTTTCTTGTCCAATACATGTCTCAATTTATCGATATTATCATCTTTAATTGCACTAATTACTTTATTATATTTAATTGTTCCAAGCCCATAATTAATGAATTCTTAAGAAATTGAATACTTGTCTTTTTGTTACAAATTATACTTATGTAGGAAACTTCAGAAGTAACCTGATAATAACTGATTCGTTTGTGTGCACTGTGTATTGTCGGCAAAACTTGATGACCTTTTAGGAAACTTGAGCAACCTCTGAAGCAATACCCTTGTTGCGTGTAGCTAGACTATAGAGGAATACTATTAAATTAGGTGATGGAACCAAGTAGTCGTAAGGGCTTTCCGCTGCTTTATTATTAATCGTAACTGGTAATTAATTACTTTTTATATCGCGTGGTGTACTCTATTGGGGAAACTCCAAATGTTTACCACGTTAATAAACAATTCGTCGTTTTTTTTAAATATAAATTTCGATTTATAATTTTGCTGCAATTTTAATATTAATTTTATTTCGGGTATAATTCCTCTAAAAATCTAAAAATAGAACAGCGAAATTTTCTTGATATTAAAAATGTTTAAGAAAGTCCAGGGAAAACTTCAAAATAAACCAAGCTGTTGTAGAGTTATCGGCGTATTGTTTTTAAATATTTATGTCTGCAAAAGGTCAATATAGATCAGTGCTTGGATTGTTGATGCTCAACACTGTGGAATTACGTTTGGCACCACTTTACGCAGTTATAACATATACATATTTGTTTCACTGTATGCATGATTGTAAATTCTCAAGTGTTCCAAGAAATTTGAGAATGTGTCGCTTTATTATTCAAACAAATTCACAGTGAAACTCATTTTATTCAAGTATTCGATAGTTGTGTGTTAAACAAACGTGTCTGGACACACCCTCTATATCGCTAGCACTCGTTTATGCCTTCTGCGTTGCTTATTACGTACATAGCAGTTCGGCTAGCAAATGTAACCTTTTCGATAAGTTGCAAGGGATTTTTTTTCTGGTTGCAATCCGAAGTCTTATCTTACTTTATCATTAACCTAATGCTTTTACAGTAACGTTACTATACTTGATATTGGGCAATATTTATCACTGGATTTTAACTGCTTTAATTAAAGTTATTATATTAAACTTTAAAAACATAGTAACTTTTTAAAAATTGTTTCAAATACCTTGAATTTTCCCCAGATGATAGAGGAACTAATCTACTTAGACAATGATTAAAATACATTTTTTAATCGATACAAATGGGAGATATTTTGTCACTCCAAATAATAGCAAAACTATGAAAATCATTTTAGTAATTGTCTCGTAGTCAGCTCCTATCATCTAAAATAAATTCAAGTCATTTGATACAATTGTGTTTTATTGTATTTTGTACGAATACATGAAACTTTAACATGATCATCGAGAAATAGAATTGAAAGATATTACAGAATCGAAAAGATTTTTATTGGAAAAAATTTGAAATCGTAATGAATAATTGTAAGGGTTCAAGAAGATCGGAAGGAACAATGAAATGGAAGATTGAATATTATAATTGACTAGCTTTAGGATCAATGTAACATCGCTCGAATTAATCGCGAATGAAAGTTAGAGAGCCTACCGCGAAACTGTTCTAGCCCGTGATATCGAAGTGGCATTATCGCTCTGTGGTTTTTGAAACCAGAGAAACGTGCATCGAATCGTTTACCGTTATTTCGTCGTATGCGTTTTCGCGCAAACTAGTAATTCGCGAAGGCTGCACCTTACAAGATATTACATCGACACACATATTTTCTACTATTGATATTTCATTTAGTTTCGAGGAGATTTAATGGAGTTACTGATAAATCTGCAGCAAGAATTATCGTCGAAATTGTATGAACAAATATAACACAAATGAATATCTAACAGGAAGTATTTTCGAATTAGATGTTTTATATCTTTAACAGAATTGCAATATAATCAGTTTGTTTACAATCAGTGATATATTAATGTAGTCGAATCTATAGGTTTTACAAAGCAAATCCTAATTATTTACGGTTGTCTTTTTTACGCCAACATGTGGAACAGTATTCAGTACAATGATATAGTGCAACACTAACAATAGCTTTGCTTTATGCGTTTCACGTACATTGTATATATAGTGTGACCTGTTCAAATGGAACACCTGAAATATCTTGTTTATTATTGACAACAAAAATGTTACATTAATGTTTTCTAGGAAGGTATGATTAAGTTTAAAGGCTAATTGCGTAAAAGAAAAATTGCAATAAAAGAAATTAGTACAGAAATTTTGTTCTAACAAGTGCTTAAAATAGATGACAAACAAACAATTGTCTGAACATTTTTATTGTTTCTCTACGTAACGTTAGCAATTCTAACGTTATTTTTGCTATTTATAGACACACGATAATAACTATATTATAGGTCACTGGATCCGTCTGACCCTAGGTTGTAATGTGGCCATATTTACTATCTCATTCAAAGAACAACCGCGATAACCTTGAACCTTCAAACATTTTACCTTGGAAAGAATGTTTGCTCATCCCAAAGTTTGCCTCTTTATATCTAACCCATGTTTTCTTATAACATTCTTGTTTATTATCAGTAGACTGCTTATCTTTATACATTTATGGCACTAACACATTTTTAAATTACTTGAAGACGTGCACATTAACAACCATCGACGATGTAGTTATCTTACTTTTACCATTAGACATTTTTTGATTAGCAAATAGAATTTGTTCTTTATCTTTCCATGCAGTGTTTTATGAAAATTGGGATTCGCTTAAAACTCCGGAATTTAATTGTCACTAATCAGCGAAATATTTAAGGTGCCCGATGTAAATGGGGCACTTTACATACATGGTGAACCACAAAACGTGATTTAGCGTAGGTTTATACATTTTATTTTATATAGTTTTAAATAAATTTCTTATTACAATATATAATTTTACGTTTTTAAGCAGTTTAAAAGGAGCCTCAAGAGGATCAGAATCAATTTTTCAACTTGTCTCTCTTGGAGTTTTTGTGATCATTTCAAGTGCTTCAATTCGCCCGTTTTAACACTAGTCCTACCGAAAGTATCAAAAGACGTCTTTTAATGACTTTTGTTTAATATTATTTTTACGAAAGGGGTTGGAGGACATCCTTTAATCATTTTTAATCTTTAATCATTTTTCTCGACTTTGCTATAGTCGTCACAAAATGAATTCGGTAAATTGTATAATAGAAAATGTCGGTAAAAATAGTGTTAATGAAATTGGAAGCTGTTACGACACGCAACATATTTTCTTTACTGAACTAGTAAATATAAAAAAATGACTTATTTACCTGAAAAATTCGAAGATGATCTTGAAAACTTCAAAAAAAGTCTCGATAGAGTTTTGAGTTCGATTTTTACTGAGACGATCCATTGTCGACGGAATAGCATAAGCTACGCAGTTTTGGTGGTCCACCGTGTAGATTAGTTATAGGACTACGGGCGCAGAGACGTTGTAGATTCGCCAACACTAGCGCACGTTGCCACAGAATTGTTTATTTTAGCCGTGCGGTGGAGATTGTCTTACCAGATCTCTAACCAACAGCGGATAGTTTGGCTGAGTCTGGGGCAAGTAGAAGGCGTCAATAGGAGTAGACCTAGATAGGAGGAAGGTTAGGATAAGAAACACTGTCTAAATTAGTTGAGTTCCCATTCGACGCTATTGGGTAGTAGCCCCGCTGTTGAAAAGTCTTGCACAGCGTAAAAGACGATGGGGCTTATGCTTTTTCTCTACTGTCACGCGATTTGTTGAATATACACTTTATGGTATTAGTTGGCTAGAGGTGAACTGATTTATGACCAGGGCCATAAATAAAGCACTTATGTATTACCGTCCATTGGTTGTGTGTTTTGCATGCTTCGCATCTTCCTTATGTTCTATTGTCTAATACAGGATCAGGATCAAGTGTGAAAAACAGACCGCGGTTTTAATATATTTGTGACAAACTTGAACAGGAGAAGTATAAAACATCGATAATGAAAATACTATTGTATTATTTTCATCCTAGTAGATTTACCTAAGAACGCAAATCACTTTCTACTTCATTCTAGTTTGTTGCAAAGAAGGAAGTAAAAAAGACATCGCGATTCAAAAGCTGTCCGAATATTTTCGTTATAAATTGTCACAAAACCCTGAATGTATTTAAGCAAATATGGCAAAATTTTTATTGATTGTGAGAAACTAGATAGTTGAATAATAATACTTATATGCGGTATGTAGATGAACCCCTGGGGTCAGAGTGTTAACAGTTAAAGTTCATGAATGGCGACGCTTGATCTCTACTACCGGGGAATTGTCGTAGTTGTTAGATCTGTCGGCCATTGACACCCGTACAAACACAATTAACCTTCTGTCGGGCGTCACTGTTCGAATTGATACGTGTGAAACTATTTCGTTTGGTATTTTCCGATGGAATGCATTCGATGCTGTCAATTTTTAATCGTAATTGTTGAGAATAATTTGTTCTGTATAATTTATGGTTATTGAAAGGGTGATATAATATTTTTTAGTAAAAACTTAGTTGAAAATACCCCGCTCACGTACATGTAATTTGTTTTGTTTTTCTTGCATAGTGTGACATTATTAGACCAACGAATTTTCTGGCATGGAAAACAAAAAACAATTGAAAGCTGCAGACGAATGCAAAGGAAAAATGCCAAAGGATTTGCATTTTTGAATCTTGACGAAAACAAGATTTATGTGAATTTATGTTAAATTAAATAATCATTTAATTTATTTTAAATGTACTTAAAAAATTGAAGTAGTGGCCTCGGTCAATTTAAGACGAACCATCTTCTTAATTTGGATCATCGGTTTACTAATATTGTATTCAAGAAGATTTTTTGTTATGTAATTGATATAAAACATTTACAGAAAGAAATTCTGCAGGCTAAATAACAATCTCGCTGTTCTAACACGTCCCACTTTCACTTCATACTGCATATAAGTGCAGCTGCTGGAAACATTACGATGAACTGAGCAATGTTTTCGTTAGTGTTAGGTTCGATCTAGACAACTCACCCGTAAATCCTGTATTACGATCTTTTCACTTTTGTTGCATACGTTGAATACTCCTAAATCATTATACACGTCTCCATTAAAGCATAATTATGAGTTACTAGGCTCATCAATTAAATACCGTAATCTCTCGATTATGATCTGGTCTGAATAATTCTCATTACTCAAATATTATGTTACTATTAAGTTACTAGGACAAGTAATTAATATTAATAATATTTGAGTAATGAGAATTATTCAGTCCAGATCATAATCGGGAGATTACTATATTTAATTGACCTTAGAAGAATTGAAGAATGTCTCTCTAATGTTTGCAGCTTCTTATAATTAGTTTAGACAACTATCAGTTCAGACAATTGCATGGAATCCCGCAATTTAGTACACATATTATCAGTACACAGCAGATTTTTATGAAAATCTCACTTTCCATAGATCCTTTCAAGAAAACCATGACGAGAAACGAATTCACTTTACCAACTTAGACAAGTTTAATAAATTGTATGTAATAAAAAATCATTATAGTTTTATTTATGACCTAGTCATTTTTGTTACAAACATATATAATCTGTATTCTGGTCATTAATATTTGCTAATAAGCACGTCTTCTATTGATTGAAGAATGAAGAAATGCCACAATCACATAAAGATCCACAGTTGACTGGTTAGATTCCATTTTGCAGTGGATTCCTTAAAATTGGAGCTATGACTTCAGGACGGAAAATAACTTATGCATATTGTCTATCGGCGAGACGACTAAATGGGTCGTTGGCCTAGACATTTCAACTGCGCGTGAACGTGATGTGTGTTTTGGAGCGATCTACGATTCTAGTAGACGGTGCATCTGGAATCATAATGAGGCAGCAATAGAATAATAATACAAAACTAAACAACGCTGTTCGTCGTCAACAGCGTTTCAGTCGAGTCAGAGAGGTCGACAGTGTTTTTTCTCGGGAGGTTTATGGATGGTTCAAAGCCGAATGAGGCCTTGTCGCGAACCATATACACTTTTAGGCAGGAATTGGTTACGAGGTCACACGGAACAGCTGACTGCGTTGTATTTCCTCGAATTATGTGTAGTGCGTTTGTATGCTTCAGCTAACTTCCCTCCTACAAGCATTTCGAAATAGTTATTTTTTATCACTGCTAGACTCTATTCATGGCAACGTATTCGGATGTTTCCTTGACGTTTTGCTTTTCAGTTCATCTATTCATCTTAGAAAGGTTTACCATGATTTAATTACATTATCTGGTTAAGATCCGCTGTCTAGATAATCTTTAGCATTATTTAGAATTCATTATTTTCCATTTCAGTATTAAATATATTGTGTAATTATGAATTCTAGATTTAAAATCAACGTAAACGTATTGGTTTTGTTAATTTATCCAGCATAAGAAATATTGAACTGATACATGGTTATCCGTGAATTCTTATAATCGCTGTCGACCATGGATTGATTCGGATGAACAAAGTTGTGTACTTTCATACTTGTTGTATTTATCTTTGCACTATTTTTCATATATTAATTTGTATATAGTAAACTATCTATATTTGTGGCCACGATTACTTTAAAAATATTCTTCTCAGTGACGATAGGGTAACTATAAGTGGCTTATATCGTCAACGAGCTCTTTCATTAATTAGAGCGATAGCTTCTATCTATGTGAGCCATGTGAGAGAATTGTTATTCTCCGATAGCGTTTCAGGTGTTCTAACCAGCATGTGGCCATGCTTGGCCCGAGTACTCTACGCCCTGCTATCAAAACGATGTCAGACAGTAGGTGTAAATAACCTTATGAACGTAAAAATAGATATAGTAGACCATTTGAGTTTATATTTGTTGCACTGAAAAAAAGTGTTTTTGTGTCATGGGGTTATAATGTCTGCATCGTAAATTCTTTATGAAAATTCTCATTTTCATACTTTACTTCATAAAAACTAAAATATGGAAAAGTTGCTTTCTTCAACTAATAAAGTCCATGTGGAAAATCATCCCTCGCAATGCTGGCTAAAATGGAAAAGCATAATAGATTTTCATATCGTTTGTATGATTTTATATTATATTATTATTATATGAATATAATGTTAATGACAAGATGAAAATAATTATTGTATTACAAATTGTATAAAGATCTTTTATAAATATCAAAAATTAAATCAAATAGCTTTCGTCCGCACCATGTACACAATAAACATTGAAATGGTTCATCAAAATTGAACTTAAAGTGCAATTTTAATCAGTAACCTTTTTTTGTTACACGCCGCTTGTAATTTAAGAATCCCCATTTGTTATAAACGCATAAAAATCTGCAGCCTAATAACAACACAATTTAAAAAATTGTGCTATCCTTGTAGTTATCTTATAATTAGATCACTATTTTAAATACTTAGTACAGAATATAACGTTCTCACTACTGCAATAAGAATATATTAAAACCTAAATTATTGCCAACAGACAACATATGGAATACTTTCCGTAGTAGTAATGCTTTATCATCGAGTAAAAGTGTTTTCCTGCATCAGATGCTCGAAATAGATCTGCATCTGTTCCAACAAAGGATTTAGGTTGATTTGGAAATTAAATATTTACTAATTGATTAATTCTTTCTGCGTCTAGTAAATAAGGCTGCAGCACTACAGACACGCCGATTTGAATCCAGGTGCTAATAGTAAGAGTGAAAGAATAATTACAATATATCCGGTATAAAATGTGAATTCATTACGGACTCTTAAATTACAATGAAAACGTTTCGTAACTGGCATAACCGAGTTCTTTTACTGAAGTATGATCTTTAATTTTGGAACATGTGGCACAGTCAGGTCAGTTTTCAAAGTATAAAATTTGGCGCCCGTGTCTTACATCAGCGACGCCGAAGTAATAAGGCGGTCATGAATGTCAACAGTGTCTAGCTCCTCAGCAGAGAATCTCTTGGCAGACGGAACAAGATTGACAAAGATGGCGTCAGACGAAGGAAAGAGAATGAGAGTGGTAGAACTGTCTAGCTGCCAAATATTTTCGTCAATCGTAAATTCCTTTTTAAATCTATTGTGATTTCATTGGCTAAACGTTCTGTCGCCGAACAAGAGATATAAATAAAGCGAGGTATCGATTTTTTCAGGAGGGGAATAAAACTGAAGGGTGACCGTCAGTAGGACTGCAATCGATATCGGTATTGAGTCAACCACCTGACTGATGCTTTTGTCTGTTATTAAGTTTGTTCCACGCATTTTTTTGTCACGTAAAACTTTCAGCTAATGTTTCTAATCAATTTTCGTGAATTTAATACAAATCTAAGGTAACGAATTTTTGAAAGAATAGAACGCTGGTTTTTAAACCCCTAAGTTGCGCAGGGTTTTTCTGGATGCTCTTCTGAATAAGTTGATGCAGTTAAATATATTACTTCAATTTTGGCAAATATTTTGCGATTTATTTAAAAAATTATGTTTGGAGAAAATTTAATTGTGTAAATAATTTCCTTTTTCTAGCAAAATATTTAAAATGCTTGTTCCGTAAGTAAACAGTGACGAACTATATCTTAGGTGTTTCCATGTTAGGGAGTGACACATGACATTTCTACTTTTAGAGAAGCGTGTTAGGATGACGTTAATTATCAAAGTGCTTCGTTATAGTAAACGTGTTACGATTGAAGAAAGTGCTTGTACGTTCAAGGTCTTCACTTTGAACATTTAATAAAGCCATATATTTGTTACTATTTTTTCGTTCTTTCTTGTCTTTCCTTCGTTTCTCTGATGTTTACCTTTGAAGCATTTTTTATTACAATTATAATTATCGTTTCATAACTCCTTAAATATCATAACACAAAAATAGTTTAAATAAACGTTGTTTCGTTTGACGAGACTTGTTACAATGACAATAAGTTAATATCTTCTTCTTCTTAAAAATTTACTTCCCTTTCGCTCATAGCAGTCGTTTAAAAAAGTTTTGTTGCACGTTGCAAGATTATGCTACTCATAACATATAATACAAAATAATATACATAATTAATATCTTCATTACACTGTAAGAAGGCATATCGTTGACAATATAATATTGAAATCAAAATGTCATATAATATAAAGTATTGCTCTAGTAACTTTTCCCACGGAAATTTTTTTCGTTTAACAACAAAAAATTGAAATGTACGTATTTTATAATAGTCGAAATATTTTCTGGAGATATTTCTTGTCTTTCTTATTAAGAAAAAGTTCAATCGTCAAAAATAAAGAGCTATTTTCATTTGTCATGTATAAGAAGAGTTTTTTTTAAATAATGCAACTGTCAAGCTTTATCTATTCTTGTTGAATATTTATAACATACGTTATAAATAGTTATTGCTAGCTTGCAAATTCTCATTTTCATGCGTTATTTTACGTTAAAGAGATGTGACCGTCAGTAATTAAAAGATTTTCATTGTAAAAATAATATTAAAATAAATATAAGTTTTCCCGTATTTGTAAAATGTGCACGGATACAATGTATTGTTATTTTAGAATTTATGGTATGACAAGCATGACGTCGGTTAATGCCGGAGCATTACAGAAGAAATGTCAATTAACGTTTCCTATTTACTGAGATATGCATAATGCACGCAATTATTGAACAAAGAATGCATTGAGTTGTAATAGTCTCCACCATAGATCATAATTTGCATAATACCCGCTGTGATTGAGATTGTGAATCGCTGTAATCAATGTCACGAATATATAAGCATTCACGGGTGGGTAGGTTTGCAAGCTATTACTAACAATAAGATACTGTTCGTCAAAACGACTATTATTACACATGTACAGGGTGTTACAAAATTATAAGTCGGGACCTTTATTACGTGATTTTATTAGAAAATTTCGGTTACCCGAGCCTCGGTTTAGGTTGAGTGTGATCGAATCGAATTGGTTCGAGACCGGAACTCGAGCAAACTACCCTAACTCGAAATGTCGGGTACTCGCCCACCCTTAGATTTTATACCTTTGGTTTAATAGATGTTAACATGAGGAATTGCTTTAAAAGTTGTCGATTTTGAATCACGTTATGATGATCTTACAAAAGAATTATGATTTCATTGTTTTGGGGTATATTAAAATTCCATCTACAGATTCTTGAGAATTGTGTTACAAGTTCTTAATGTTTACTGTTGCTACTGCAACTTAGCTGTCGTGATGCTTAACAATTACTTAACTATTTAAACATGATTAGTCTAGAAATCATTATCTAATGTAATATACTATATTATTATTATTATTTCATTTGCAGTTTAAAAAAATGTTCAAGAGATATTAAATAATTTTCATCAAAATCAACTATTTCGAATAGAACCTTATCCTTTATATTACGTAAATGCAAGATTCTAAACGCATTCCGTTAAATGTATTGAGTTCCATTAACTGAAAGACAAATAAAAAATGAGAAACCTTTACCTGCATACGTAAAAATACTTATTTTTATTATAATACGTTACGGTGATAGGAATTTTAAATCTCAAAGTGATGAGTTCATGAGCACAAAGTTCATGTGCACTAACCTAACTGAAGAGTCTACAAGAATAACATGAATTGACCTAAACGTATCTACCACGTCACAACATTCTCGAATATCAAACTAGCACTTCGCAAATGAAGTTCAATATATAAATGTTTAAAGAAGTTCAGCATATAAGTGACCAATGCTAACCTCACTTCGTGTCGATGGATTTATCGTCGCATGTTCCATAAAGACGAACCGCAAACGATCGTGACCGTAAATACACTCTGCACTTGCGCAGTGTGTAATTTATGCATTTGGAGTATTTGCATTCGTGAAGGTCCTTTTTATCTTTTTTTTTTCGCTAACGTACTGGTTTGCTACTTAACGTAAGGCAGCTAATCCATGATAATTCACTCTTAGGAAAAATGTATAACATAGGGATACCTATTTACGGAGATTAAACAATAAAATCTATGGAGTAGTGATGTAACAAAAAGATGTGAAGAAAAGTAAGAACATTAAGATTCTCAATTAATAATTATTAATTTACTGACATGCATTGTTTTTACTATTATTGCTTCACATTTTTTGAATTTATAAAAGTTTACTTAAAATTAAAACTCTATTAGTAATTACAGTGTCGAAATATAATTAAATGGATGATTTTTTATTAAGAAATATGTGTGCATATACAAAAATTATAATTGGATTACATTTCGTAATTACTTACATTTTCTTGACATCAACTAATGACGATATATTTAAAACTTTTATTAAATACAATTTAATTGTTGTCGATTCTTGAAATAGTTATGAAGAACTTTATTTCCATTAATAGTTATATATAAAGAATGAAAATTTACGATTATTAGCTATTTGTATTTATCCCGAAAATTTTATTCGGATTTAGTACAACTCATTTCTGTGTAAAATTACATATCTATACCAATTACATATTGCAATAGAGTTCAAAAAATAAATAAAAACAGTTCTTAAGAAATAGCTCAAAGAAAGGCTTATCAACGAACTGTTGTACCAACTGACAGTCAATTGTGCCGCTTAGTGACAATGAATCGAACAAATACGTACAATCGATAAAAAGCAACACGATTATGAATGTTTGCAAATAAAGAGAAGTGTCAACGAGAAGTGATAAGATTTTTTTTTTTATTAATGCAGAAAAATGATCTTCAAGGTTTAACTTGAATTATTTTCAGTACATTGCGTTTGCGTTTGAAGTTAGTGGCTGACATCGAGTAGGTTTACTATTCCACTTTTCACTGCTGCAGATTAATACTGGATGAGGCTAACAAGGTCAAGTTTATTTGTTTTTTTTTTATAAAATTGTTTCTAGTTATTTCGAGATTCAAAGTTCTCAAACAGTACTAATTTTTGCAAAATCGACATTGTTAAGTTTCCCCACACTATCAGAATTTGTTATTGTTAGTAATACTTGTGTTAATATCAGTAAAAGAATATGGATTACATAAAAAAATATGGGTTACAGACATGGATTATTTGCAAATTTTAAAAAAAATTGTATCATTGCGAATATTATTAAAATCATTAAAAGAAATTGGGAAGTAATATAATTCATTTTCTTTAAATCCTGAAAATTATGAGAAATGTGTAAATCTTCATTTGGTAAATAGGATTGATCGTAATATATTTACTACTTATTAGTTTTTTTTATTCGTATTGTTAAATGCAAAATAAATTTCTTATTTTTCTACATGCTTTCAAATCTTTTACATTACTGTATGTGTGTTTGAGTGTTATTTTGTGGTTTATCGGAAATTTCTCTTAATGTACTTAGAGCGAAAGATAACACAAACTTGTTGAATCTCAAATAAAGAAAAAGATTAACAAATGTTCCCACATTTTTGCCTCCCATACCTTTCTATCTTGGATTAGTTTTCCGAAGCCCCGCCCTCGACACTATAGTACTCGCAACACGCACACTTCGCTACCTTGCAAGTTAATGTAGATACACAAGGCTACACTGTATTAATGTCAGTTTGTCACTTCACTTATTCTATCATCGTACTACGTACAGGGTGGCTCATTAGTCACGAACTGCTTTAAAATCATCATAATTTATTCTTATTTGTTAAATATTTTCATTTTTACGTATTGTATAACACGTTTGGGATATGGAGTTATATGAGATTATTTGGAAATCTCCACATCGAGCAATGTCTTTATTAATTCTTACAGAATGTTCTATGGTCGCTATTAACGTTTTTCGTTGCAAAGTTCTTATTTTTTCTTGAATATTGGAGATTGAATGCCATTCATCTTAAGGTATTTATCCAATAGAAAGAAAAATATCGATATTTGTAAAATTTAGCAAACATAGTAATGATAAGTATTGTTCCATATACTGTACCAATAACAGACTATAGAAGAACGCCTATGTGATGTCAAAAATAAAAGGGAGCTACGTTATAGTATTTCCTGTAATTAATCAGGCATCTCCACATGTCATATATTTTAAATAACAAATGAAAAGTAAAGTAAATGTTACAAGTATACCTCAGAAATAGTTAATATATTTCATAATAGCAGGAGTACCTTTGGAATTAAATTTCCCTATAACTAATGGAAGCGTAAAAGATCAACAGGTTGTTTCTTACTCAGATTAGAGTTCAATTAGAACAGATATAAGAGGTGTAACTAAAATTACTATATTGTACTATTCGAAATAATTTTAGGATGTATTAAAATTTGTATGGACTTAACAAAGTTGATAAAAACTTAAATAATCATATGTGTAACATAATACATTTCATAAAGATTTACTTAAAGTGTTCAAGTTTTTTTTTATACAAATTCAGTAATTCTTGTTGTATAATGAGGAAGAATGTTGCAATCGCCTCTATTTTAAGCCTCTTATAAGGTAAAGAGGCTTCCAAAAATTGCATCACACAAAAAATATGGATGCAGTTATTTATTTGTAATTGGTTTCAGCAACAGCACCCTCACTATACGATCATTGAATACTTTGCTCCCCAAAGACAAGGATGGAAGAGGCATAGTTGCACCATCTTTATATAGATTATACAGTCATTCGTACATGCGAGAAAGTTACGCCATCTTGTGATCGTTTCCAGTACTAAGGTAGCATGAACAACCAAAGCACCAGAAAACCGTTCATTAAACTTTTATTGTTTTGTTCCTCACATACTTTTCGAAATTCAAATTTGTAGTTGATGCTGTACATTAGTAATATATACATATTTCAAAAATATATTTTGAAAATTTAGTTAATTATTCTCATCAGTTCTCATTAACTCTTTCAACGCTCGTTTCAATTGGATGTTTACTGTGTTATAATCATTTTATTTCAAATATCGACATT
The DNA here is from genome assembly GCF_028453695.1 of Augochlora pura. Taxonomy (NCBI): domain Eukaryota; kingdom Metazoa; phylum Arthropoda; class Insecta; order Hymenoptera; family Halictidae; genus Augochlora; species Augochlora pura. The sequence goes on from NC_135780.1 coordinate 7,818,218, forward strand.
TAATTACGTTTCTTGGAATTATAAATTTTCAACTTTAATTATTACGTGAAATTTCGATTATTATGTAAAAAATTGCAATTTTTATTACTGTATACAAAATTTTTAATGCAAATTCAACCGAGAAATAATTGAGAAACGTCTTAGTCAATTGTTTCTATAAAGCAATATTTCATATAAACATTCATTAACACAAATTCATATTTCAAGTAAGTTTCATGTACTTGTTCAATATATAAGAAATTAATAAAATGTAAAATATATGGACGTATTAAATAATAACTCCAAATAATTTCTAAATAAATTATTGTCCATTTCTTCATTAGATAAATTATAAATTTATTTTGAAGAATTATATTATTTGTCCATTATTTTTAGTGTAGAATAAACAAATGTTATAATTGCTTTTTTGTTTTTATATTATATTAAACCAGTTTCATAATAAAACTTATTGCTAGGTGTTGTATTGCGACATATTCTAAAGGAAGCAGGTTCCAAAAATCTAAAGAAGAATAACTGGGGATGTAAAATTGCTTATGCACAATCTCTAAGTCCTAACATTTTTAAGAAAACCACTCCGTTTTAAATAACTTAGTTTATGAGTAGATGATTTAGCGGCACTTCTCTAAGAATGTCTTCGTATTTCGAAGTTAAGCTAAGCGTTCAATAAATAGTGTGCACAAAGCTCTACACAGTAGTCAATAATTTTTAGAGATAGGTATAGCGTTTGCAATAGATAACAATAATCCTACTCTATCGTTTGCTAGATATGTATCACGTCGAATGCGCAGAACCTCCTTAGACTTCCCTGTGGATATATCCAATTTCTAGTAGTCATTCTGGAGAAAGAAAATGTAATATCTGTACCTTTATTTGAGTTATAATTGAAGTTCAAGCTACTATTAAAGTATATAAAACAGATGATTTGCTAGTAAGTTAGTTTTTACTTATCTAGAGAAACTTATCAGAAGATTGCAGATTTTATACATTTTTGACAAAAATGACTAGATCAAGTACAAAATAATAAAAGTTTTTAAAAAAATTTTTAAATACTTTTATATTGTGTACAACTTATTAAAATCATTAAAAGAAGATAGATATTTTGATTCGATTTAGAATTGCGCAGTCTATTCTTAATTCTAGATTCTCGCGTTTTAAATATAAATTAGAATAGTATGTTGTTGCTGAAATAATTACACCTAAAGATAGTTTACAGAAATTATATAAATGAAATTATATAAAGGAACGCGAGCAAATAAAGGCGTTATAATGCAAACAGAGTTCTGAATAGCACAGCTTCAAAATACAATGGGTGCGAATTTCATATTCTACTATATTAAACGTTGATTCTTTTTCCCTTTGAAACAATAAATTTCATTCAAGTTAACCATTGATAATTCAACGAAATAACATTTGTAATTTTATACGATAAACGTTTGTAAACTCATTTCTACTCAAGAAAATATGAATACATAATCTTGGAAGGCAATTTCCTGTTTCAATATTGACTCATACGCATTGCAAAATGATTGTGTCGAATGATGATAAGGTAGCCAGTAGTCGTCGCAGTTGATGCACGTATCATATTTAAAAATAATTAGGTATCATCGGTAATTATTTCGTAGGTATGTTCGAGCAATTACTTACCGTGTAAATACATCGGTGATAAAGTGCCACGGCATGTTTCATGTTGGGAGAATGGGTTACGGAATGATCAACGTAGTAATGCTTTTAACTCGCCGATTCAGTATGAACTACACACAATACGAGCCACTGTGAAATCCAAATAAATAGACCGAACTACAAATCGCGTGGAAATAATCCAGGAATCGTTGCCGAACAATCTCTGGCTGTGATCTTACTTCTCAGCATATTTCATCTTTGTCTCTCCATTGGGATTTTAAAATATTCGCGCTATTATTGTCTGAGAATCATCTTGCTATTATTATTTTAAGATGTTTATGCTATTATTGTTTAAAACTCTTCGTAATATTATTGTCTTAAAATCTTTCAAATTTGGCAAACAAAGATATTGTTTAATGTAACGGAATTTTTAATATGCACTTGAATTGTTATCATGTAAGATTACTGATTAAAATATTACGTCTAAAATAGTCCTCCGATTTAATTCACGTACGTGACGCGATTATGCAACTAAACGACACATGTTCTGAGAAATCTGAAGATAAGAACAGCCGAAATGAGATACCAGATATCTCTTGACTAGGGAGCAGCAATATTATCGCTGAAAATAAGAAAGCATCAGGTAACTGAGAATCAGAAAATTTATCAAGACTGTGGATGTTTATTCAAATTTTCGTTTCCGAAAGTTTGGAAGACATTATTTTGAAGAATTACACGAGTTTGATAAGTCGTAGAATTTATTAGAAAGTTCTTTTATCATGGCAAGCATGCAATGAACATTTTGTTCCATAAAGGTAGAAGTATATAAATAAATTTAAATACGAAATGCAATTGCCCATAAAATATTTCACTAAATGCGCAATTCAAACGTTATGCGAGGTATACTATTAGAAATAATTTAATCACTTTATAAAATTGTATTATCATTCAGTAATTTTTAAATATATTCGTGTATGATATAACATATTGCATTATATCTGCAGATATATAAAAGATGAAAAGAATAGAAAAACTTTCCTAATCGATCACGCGTTGTTACTTTTTGGCAAATCCATGAAATCCACAGTCTATTCATTATGGAAATATTAAGTCGGTGTAATTCAGAAGTGAATTTATGGATTTATCCTTAAGCTTTTGTTTTTCTTTTCAATCGCAGGCTTTGCAAGTTTATTATTTAATTACAATTTATTGCACTTAAAGATATGTTAATTCTTAATGATATACTTGTTTAATACTTGTCGTCTTTATTTCTTAATGCGAAGCTGTTTTTTCCCCAGTTATTTAAATACGTGTTTGTAAAAAGCATTATATAAATCCCGTAATGTGCTGAAAAATCTTACCGACTTTCTGCAAAATGGACCTTCGTGTTTAAGAAAAATGATTGAAAGTTTTCTTGGCTCTAACAAAAATTCTTATCTTCCTTCTTCGCTTCAAAATGGCGGCAGAGAAGCAGTCGATATGCAGTACACATTCTTCTCCTTTTATTTTTTACTATATATATTCTTTTTTAATGTGATTCTGTAATAATAAATTCTATTCTTTTTTGTGTGTTTAAGCTGCCGCAAGCAATTTGCGTTAAATTCTTTGCTCAACCTAGTAAAAAAAAAATACAGGTTCAAGAACAAGAACATCTTCTCAAATGATCATACTTACATGAATTTGATCTAAGAAGAATTTCTTACATCGATGGTTTCACGAAAAAAGGCAAACAATAGTTTCAATAACACAATTTGGAAAATGGCTTTAAGGGAAAACTTCAACGATTCTGAACCATAGCAAAATTTTATAAACAAAAATGGACAGTTTGGGAAGAGGAGATACGACTATTCGAGCTGTGCACCTCATTTTTATGTTAAAAATCGATAATTATAAAAACGATTCGCAAGACTTGAGGAATCGTATCTCTTCTTCCCGAATTGTCCATTTTTGTTTACAAGCTGAACGACAATTCTGGAGAATTTAAATTATTAATACTAATAAGGATTTGCATTAATTATAGCTGAGAAATATATATGTTAAATTTTCCAGAACATTAATCGTTGAATCACTGGAAAGCGCTACGAGGCCACGTGCTCGAGGACAAGTGAGACTTGCACGTTATTGACGTTTTCCTGAAAATCAGGCAAAAAAGAACCAATTTAGCGAAAGAATTGATTCCCTGTAGGAATCATTATGTTTGTCAGAAGTAAAAATCCTCAGTGGAGAGAATAAAGTTTTCAACTATAAACTTTATCCCTTTTTGTAAATTACATTCAAGGTTGTATTTATTTCGTACTTATTTGTTTCTCAAATTTATATTTTGCGTTGATGTTAACCAAATTCATGAAAGAAGAGATTTTTATTTGTAAAGTGCCTTGTGTACGTTACCTTTTTGTTGTAGAGAAAATTAAGTGTGCCATTCATCTAAATTGCAAATATTGTAGATCCCTAATTCCATAGTTGAAAACGAAAAATATATTTCGTGTATATGTACTTCTTATATGTATATATAACATAATGTGTATAATGTATCATAATAGTATGCAAGCATAACGTGTTATAAATGTACAAATATTTATGGCAAACATAATACGTGTTACATAATGTGTAACTAACTCGGTAAGAAACCGAGTATGTTAATAGTTTTTTTGATTTCTTGTATAAAGACATTACTAAATTAAACGGAAATCACAACTTCAATTACTGACCTAATCAGTGACCATAAAATTCAAGCAAAACTGTCTACCGCGATCTTAATCAAACAGCAAAGTTTAGTTAAAGATATAAACTACTTCAGATTTTATCACATGAACAAAAGTAGGTCATAGTATACTGGACTTGGACTTTTCAGAGATTTTGTAGTTTTTATTAGATGTTATTTCGATCATTACAATTTGAATAGTTCACTAGCAAGTTTTATAGCCAACGGTGTTTGCCAGTGCGAAACAAAATTCCAAGATCTGAGCAATGTTATATAGCAACGCGCATAGTATGAGAACGACCGTATTACGCTTGAAACGAAGTTTCTCAAAGGCAAGTACTGTTTTCCTCTTTGCATTAAGATCCTTCTTATGTAATCCCGATGTAGAAGGACTAAGAATAATTTATAATTTCACTAAACGATATTCAGTAAGAATGTAGCGACTAATAATAAGTAATGTAGAACATATATGCATATAACAATCCTGTATTTGCTAAATAAACCGTATTGGTTTAAATAATTAACAAATGAGAAAGAGTAGTTGTGTCAAGTAATGAATTGGAGGGTTATATATTTATCAGCATTTATTTGAATGGTAAAAGTCGAGAGAAAATTAAACATAGCCTGTCGAGGTAACATTGGCATAGCATTTCTTCATTTGTTAGACTGTAGACTAGATAATCGAGAAGTTATGCGACTGAGAATGTCGTGAAAATTCTGATAAGACTAAGTGTCCGATTAGGATATCGATGGAAAATTAATGTTTGGATAGTGTCTTGTGATTACGTGAGCGACATTTATTGTTAGTGTACCCATGGAATGTTCGGTGTGTTACAGAGAAAGTTTTCCATAAGAAGATTGTGTGAATTTTTCGATAAATCAAAACCATGATATTTTTGTATCTTATAGTGTTTGATGTTAAAATTGGATTTACAAATTATTGTGCCAAAGTATATCGAACCGTCGAAAATAACGAAAATAGAAATTTACAAATAGAGTTTTCGTTTTTGATTTCCATTTAAAAATCAGTAAAAACACAAGAATTACCTGGAGCTTATAATTATGTGCACCGCGGTACATGCATGTTGCGAGTTTCATCGGAGTCTGTAAAGGTTGTTATGTGCTACAATCAAAAATAGGAATCACCGCAATTTTTCAAGACTCTTAATCAATAATTGTGAGAAATCTGAAGATGTCTACATCTTTCAGTGTGAAAAGGAATTTGTTGTTGAACTATTCTGCCGATTTTATGTGACATTTGTATCATTTATTATTGCAACTAATTGTAATTGTTTAAAAACATTTACTTAGATGTTGTCTAGTCTCCCTACTCTTTCAAAAACTTGGGCCGAATATTAAAAATGTTATTTTATTTCCAAGCGTGTATGTTTATTTCCAAAGATTTTAGCGTGCGACCGCGGGGGTTTAATTGCGGGGGTTGTTGAGTCAGCGGCGAACACGGCTCACAAACCAGGAATATTTGGTACAGCTCTGGCATGGTTCGACTGTTTAATTGTTATCGAAACGATTTCGTCCGATCTAATTATCCGCGTGTTGCACATAGCCCCGTTACCTGCTGCGGCGAATTGATTTGAATAAGTGTATCTCTTCACAGTGTACGATTATGTACAATGAACAACTCGTCACGAGTTCGCCGCTTCCTCTCCCGCCCTGCCGCGGCCATCACGCAAAACTCGTTGGAGGTGGGACGTTGTCGAGCGTTGAATTAGATTCAGTAAAGTAAGTCGGTGAGTACGCGACAGACGATCTGGTATTGTGTTGGATCGAGTCGAATCACTAGATCCTCGTTTTTGTTATGTAATTCGTTTCTCGTCTCCTCCCAAACGTAGAAAAGATCGCTAAATAGATCATACGCTTCCTCGGCTGTTTGCTGCATCATCCCGGTGAGTCGATACGTTTTTCTAATTAATTGAGAATTCACCTCTACCAGCTTGCATCTTCGTCGTCGTCACGAAATTTCGAGCAACGGAGAATTACAAGAACATTTGCGAATGTACGATGCACTGCGATAATTGGACGCGAATCTTTTTGCAAAATAATAATCTCAATAGGAATCGTAAGTGAACTTGACTTCTATCTTTCTTTAACGATAGCTTTACGGAATCCTAAGAGCGGCTTCAGAATTTTCACGTTGGTTGAAAAATTACACGTCATTCTGATACGTTCCGTAAACCCAGCGCTAATCATTTCAATAAATTAAAAATGGTATATCGGTATTCTTTGATTACTTAAATTTTGTTATTGTGTTCAATCACTCATTTTCCCCATAAATATTACATACAGTCAGCAATTTAGTAATAACATCGTATCTCTGTAATTGTAAGATGTTCAATGATCGATCTCGCAAAGACATGAGATTATTCGGGTAAAATAAAATAAGTGATTTGTATTGCGGAAACTTGACACTTTAGAGTTCGACGAAGTACGCTTTGTAACGTAGAAATGTCGAAAATTTGACGTAACTCGTGCGGTTACATCATTCACTACGAGGGTTGTAACCGAATAATATATTTATCTTCTGTAATAACAAAATATCAAAAGTATTCGTGTCTATTCTTCAATATCACAAACATACTACATGTACAATTAAAAAAAGGAGATTTCTTTTTAATTAGAAATACGCAGGCCATGAAATGTTTTCGAAGATAGAAGTTGTTTGATAATCTAAACAGCGTGTGTCATGAATAATTCAGTTAATCAGGGTTACACTGTACGGAGCGTTTAATTCTTAAAAGTATAATTACATTCTGAATTACGAAATAGCTGTACTAGAATAGTAATTGACAGGTGTTAGGCGGAATTCAAGTAATTATTTAAATGGCCGTTGAACACGAGTGAAAATTACGTTTGAATTTATTGATTTCCTTGATTCAAATATGATCGTTTTGATAATTGAAACGAGTTAATTTTTAACGCTTGCACTGTTTTAATTTTTAAATACGCGAAGATCTATATCTAACAAGTGTAACTTCCACTATCAGAAAACGTGCCTCTTTGCACGCACGTGCTTAATTGCTGGTGTTGCTACAATCTTTGTAATACTTATGCTTTATACTATAAAATAGTAGATTGTTTAATTTTTATTTAACCGTTCCTGTGTTAACGATAAAATCCAGATTTTATTCAATCGAAAGATGTTCATTTTCGTGGAAGTGTCTAAAACAGATTCATGAGGTTCATAAAGCGGAAATATCTCTCTTAATTGGACAAATGCAGAAAATATCTATTGTAGATGATAATAACTGTATGCAGAATGTTTGTTCTGTGGTAAAAAGTTCGATTCACATACGTACGTTGCAGTGCTTCAGATATGGTATCTACACATCTAACTTAGGCACTTACATCACGTAGAAGATTACAATAACTCGCAAAATAAAAGAAATGTACTTGTTTTTTTATGTCAACTAGTCAGTAAATATTAATTATTGTAACAAGTGCAAAGTGTCTTCAATTTTCGCTTAAGATTTTTCAGGGTTGAGGATTATTCGAATATAATTTTATGCAAACAACATTTCAAGTCAATTTTGCGAATACAATTTTATCGGAACAAAGTAATAGTAAATGCGGGACTTTCTCGTAAAAATGTGCTACGGTGTTAGGTTCTCTGTTCGTGGTCTTCGTTAACCGGCAGAAAAGTCATGCGCGATACATATTTCTTCGCCGCTTTCTGCACTAACTTGATCATACTTGTTTACACTCTGTCAACGACATGCGACGCCTGGTTCCGTAACTATAAACCAAAAAAGATTATTTTACATAGGGCCAATTGAATCCAGGTATCGTCGTCTGAATATTAAACACATATTAGAAACGAAAAATGATAAATGTGATGCATTGCTTTTCATTTGTTTTTTAAAAGTAAATTCTGACAATCAAAGGGGTGCTTGTTATGAGTAGAGAAAAAATATTACCTTGTTTCGTACTCTTCAATGATTTATGGCCAAATGTCTTCACGTTGACACATGTTTAACTGTGTCATGTTGATAACTCATATTATATATGAATTCTTCATTCGTGAAATGAAGCGTGCATCATCAAACTTCTATATATATTGATTTTTTATTCATGTGTTCGTTTAATCTTGCTATAGTGTCTAAACAATCGTGGCATAATCAGTGGTAATTCTGCTAAGTCATTTTCCATTTAAGACTTCGTTTGCCAACAAAATAAATTTGTTAATAAGCAAGTTAAGCTATGAATTTTATAGTATCACAGGAAACAGGATTTTCTTGCAATCATATTATTTTTCAAACTTATTTCTTTGGAAAACGGAGCCTTAAATCATCTAAATGTTATTCTCTTTTTTTAATTTACTGTTATATGTAGAATTAATTGAAACCGACTAGTTATTGTACCTCGATTTTTAGGCCACCTTGTTTCGTAGAACAGAAGAACAAAAATTTTGTTCAGTTTCCGTTTTTATAACCATCTATATCTGCAGTACAAAAGTTATTGTGCAAAGTAAATCAAACGTGCATGTTGGGGAACTTCCGTTTCCTCTCGCTTGGTACAATTGTTGTAAATGAATTGCAATGCGTCCTCAATGAAGAGAATCGTTATGTTTAACTTTTTTAAATGTTCGCGACTTACCTTTTCTTGCACAATTTTTGCATTTATTATTCGCATTATTCTCGAATTGACAACTAGATGCGCTTATTGTTTATATTCATGGTGTTGCATAATTGTGTTATTGTTAATCTTAACCTACGCGTTCCATTTGTTACAACAACATTACCTTACATAATCGTATTTGTATTTACATAACTATTGAGTCGTTCTTTCTGCATTTAGTGAAAACTCAATTTCCAATTAGAATTGATTAAATGTTGATAGAAGCATCTATAGAGAACGTGGTTGATTGTTAAATGTTGTTTAGCTCTGTCACAGATAAAAGCTGCATGATTGATTGATTGTCTATAAAGCTATTGATAACTAGATTCGCAGGAAGTCAGTCACACAACTGGGCATAAAGCTTCGGCTTTACAACAGAATGATAAAGCTAAGACCTGCAACTGTACATGGATGTGCGCACGATGCTGTGCTAACTCATTTAAAATATAGCAAAAATAAATCGAAGTTACAAAAGATAAATCGGTAACAGGTTGTTCACGAAATGTAAATCTCAGATGAATGATAGAATCACTTGTAACTTATAATTAGGATAAGTAATTATGATCAGGTAATCAGGTAATTGAAATATACATTAAAATGAACGGGGATATATACAGTTACTCTAAAATGTGATAATTATAATCTTCGAAATTAATAATTAACATATGCATTGAAATAAGCTGTAAAGCGTTTTTAATTTTTGTAACCGAAAATTGTGACTTAATAAAAATAGCACTTGTTAAGATTTTTTAAATAATACTTTAGAATAGTAACAAGGCTTTGTTTTTTTTATTTTTTATTGTTATTTAAATAAGGTAAAATATAAATAAAAAAATTTATAAATAAAATAAAATACAGGAAAATCAAAAATAGCTCGAATATAATATTGAAATATTAGTGAATAAATCAATAAGATCACGAGTAGACTATGTGATACACGAAAATGTGTATTGTATCTAAATAAAGTCTTATTTTACGCGACAGATACATCGTCTGTGCTCTTAAATGCGGCATTGACGCGCGAGAGCTTGTTTGACCATTAATTAACTCGTTAGTTAGCGTACATTTCCTACGTTCTGTGGGAAATGTGTTCTGACTAAATGGACGAGAGCGTAAATTTTTTTCTATTTACAGCTTATGAAAATAGTAACATGTTTATTCACACGTTTTTGTATAATCTGCATAAAATACAAGTTTGTGCAAACAATTACCAAGTCTACGAATTAATAAGAATTAGAAATTAATTTTGAAAAAAATGAATAGACTTTTTTTGTCTAGGCTGTAGACTCCGCAGGAATACACTTGTATACAACAATTGTATATCATTTATTCTTCTACAAAGTTCAACATTGATGATAGCAGGATCTTAATCGCATACTGTACAATGGAATACAAACGCTCGTGTTCGATCAGTGAAACTCGTGTTTTGTAAATATCGTATTTTGTATCATTGTATCTACCGAGTCAAATGTAAAATCTCTACGATAAATATTTTGAGTAGACCGATAAAAAAGGTATTCTTCGTGGTCAATTCGTCTGGCATGAGCTACGTTCAAGTTTCGATTCACGGACAATTCGTTTTATTCGTTCATTATGCTCACTTTATTGAAGATTTCCACGTGCTTGTTCTATGCAAGTGTTCGTCCATTTCTCAAGGTGCATAATGGACTTTGCACTGCGAGCTCCGTATCGCGTACCACGCTTATCTGTATAGTAGAACGGTCATTGATGATATACCTTTGTCTCTTTTCTTCTTTTGTTTTCCGTAATGTTTAAATGAGATTCTTATCGACGATTTGAACAGATACGTTCGATATTGTTTTTTTTCTATTATCTTTGAGAAACATTGATACGATTTATAATCATGTTTTCTGTGTCGGGGACGAGACCGATCAACAAAGGACTTGCGAATATATTAAAACATTCGCGTCGGGTTATCCTTATTTTAGGTTACGGTAGAATTTTTTAATTTCTTGATGTGAATTTGTTGTATATTGTTATATATATAACACGTTGTATATTGATGACATTTTCTAGTTTCAGTTTGCAGAACTTTCACAATTCATATTCGCCCTTTATACGATCGTTTGTTTAATTCGTGAATGATATAATCATCAATAACAATCTTTTGGCCAGATAAGGGTATTTTCAATGAAATTATCTAATCTTGACAATATTTATCTGTCTGCAAATAGAGTGGAGAAATAGTGAAAATTATACTGAACTTTCTAGGTAAAGCGAAACTGTTTCAATGTTTCTATACGAATGTTGCATAAATATTTACGTCCGACACCATTTCCTTATCGCATTTTTGTTTAACATCTGACGTAAGATAACGTTTATGAAAGTTTTATGAGATTTACCTGTTCTCGGAATATTACAAAACTCCAATGGAATTTCAACGAGCTTGATCTTTTCAACGGACCCGACCGTCGGCTGATCTTTGTAAATCAAACGTCAAAAATTTGTGTTTGCGCAAAAATGCGCAGTGCAATGATAAATACCCACTGTTTAACTTTATCGTTAAACCACGGGATCGTTTAACACCTCCGCCGCGACGCTTACCAATTATTACAAAGTCTAGAGAGAACGAGGCGATATCTGGATCTTTATCCATGGTTTGGATCTTGGTAGCAAATATATTAGCACCGAGATAAAAATGCTCTAAGCAACGATTGAAGATATTATTTTCGTAAAATATTGATTAGCGATGAGTACAAAGGTGTGATTTGTTTCAATTACTGTTCTATTATCTGTCCGAAAAATAACGGATACAGTAATTGAAACACTTTCATTTAAAGGAGATAATATTTCAAGATCTATTTTATTCCCTAGTTTTACATCGAACAATATTTCAAAGTATTTACAGGTTTAATTGTACGTTAATTTGAATTCATTTTACGATGTAGAAACATAGTTGTGTGAAGCAAAATGTTTTACTACATCTGGACGAAATTTGTGTGACACTAATATTCTTCAGTAAAAAATGCTACACATTTTGTTAAAAGTCTGTCGAGTGAAGGAATAACAAGAAATAAAAAAACAACTTAACAAAGAAAAAAGTTTCTTTATTCTTTGTAGAAGCTATATAAAATAATAAATTGCATAACTATACATTGAAATTTGCTTAGAGAAAATCAACTAAGATGTTATAAATGATAAGAATATTGTACCACTAATATTTAATATTTCCATATCTATAGCTAATTGCTTCAAATTTTGATTATTTATGCTGCAAACCATCTTTTGTAATGTTGCAGTATCAATTTTATCCCATTTTTGGTTTACAGCGTTTTCTAGCTTTTCAATTTTTAGAATTTTGAAAATTCCTTTTAAGGATACACTTTTGAACTTTTATAGAAAATGAAAAACGGATGATAGAATCTATTTTTTAAAAGTTCCTCTCTTTTAACATGCAGTGCGAGTTCATTTTCGCGTGATTATAGTCGTCTTCTGGATAGACTGAATAAGATTTATCTAGTATATGGTGTTTGGCAACAGGTGGGAGAAACTCTAATGGATATCTATCCGCCGGATGATTTATCACTGATCTGACTTATGCACGTCGCTGGTGATGGATCAGACCATGTAGAAGCATTAATAATTACAAAATGAATTTCTCCAATGTTGCCAAATACTGTGTATATAAAATGCATGGGTAGAATGCATTTAGTTTGGAATGTATGCAAATATTTGAAATACTAAGTGAATGCAGAATCTACTCTTTTTAAAATGATCGTGTAATATTAATACTAATAAATCACTTTTTTTTATTGTAATAATTTATTAGTAGAAAAATAATAGGTTGTTGCTAGAAATCTTCATCACGAATCCGACTCGTCAAAGTATTGTTAATAAAGATCATTATTTTCGACTTATTCAAATTATTGAACAACGAAGTATGTATTTATTTATTTTCAATTTATGTCAAGTAACTTAAACAATTTGTACTTTAAAATAATATCATAATACTCCGTAGTCTACTAATTAATCTTTTTATAAATATATAAATAGATAATAATTATGGAAAGTGGTTGTTCCATCATAATAGTAGAATGAAGCTTGATAGAGAACTTGATCAGTTTATATTTATTTCCTTGATTTACAGTGCCAAGTAGAACCGGGAAAGTTTATCTACAGTAAAACGCCATTTACATGAACTTGTCGAGAAACAAGTTGGTTTAGATAATCAGGTTTTTTTTTATATTACAAACGTCCACTTATCTCTCACTATCGACTATGATTTTTCATATTTAACTTTTCTACCCTTATTATATAACAATTTATTATCGTAGAAAATATGAACGCAGAATGTACAAATTACAAGGACTCTGTAAAGCTTAATATATTTGGAATCATGAACGTCTCTCAAAATTCGCACACACAACAATTAAAATTGTCATTGGCACTATCTAATGTCTCTTGTTTTAAGGAAAAACCTAGACACATACCAAATTGCTATAGATTAGATTAGATTACTTTCTCTGACATATACAATTCTTTAATGACAATCTCATTCGAATCTATTTCGAAGTCTACAGATTACTTTCTTCTTCATTTTTCTATCCATTATTATATTTATTTTTTTATATAATAAGCTTAAAACTATTACGTTACAATGTAATTTCCGAAAATACGTATGTGTCTTTTGATCGAGTCCACGTAACACGAAAAACAAGCAGTTTTTAAATTTAGTTTACATAAATGGAATTCCGCTATATTCAAGGTCTGTTAATTGTAGCAGTATCTGATTAATTCATAGAAGAATAAGCATCGTGATTCAGAAAAGCATCTGCATGATCGAGTTTAACCTGAACATGTAATCTCTGTACGAAGGATAGCCGCTGCCGCACGACCGAGCTGTATATATAATTGCGTGGGTTACGCAATTATAAAATGGAATTCATACGTTCCTACGTCGTTACTAATTCGATGTGTTACTGTGGCTAAGTAAACGGAAGTCTCTCGGCAAAGACAGGAAAATGTCTCCAATTTGGATAAAAACCACGTGTTTGAAAGGAAGGGAAAAGTATAATGGCGTGACATAATTCTTCATAACTCTACGATTTAATTATTATTGTTTGGAGTATAAATTGAGTCAAGTTAGTCATTACTGATTCGATGTGCAACTATATATCTAAAGAAACGGAAGTTTTTAGAGACAGAAAAATGTTTCCCACTCGATAAAAACAGCGTCTTTGGAATGAAGGTAAAAGGATAGTCGTATCACATAATTCAACACTTTGCTGTGATTATTACTTGGAGCACAGGTTAAGTCGTGCTCTCCATAACTAATCGATCGTAATTTTATTTAATCGAATCTTTTAGCCATCATGTTGAATTTTGGAAGTGTCAAAGTGCTTATCATCGAAATGAAAAATGTATGATGTCATCTGATAAGCGCCACGTCTGATATGATTTCTGGATTTTGATTGCATGGACGTTCTTCGTATTAATCTTCTTCTTATTAATCTAATATAAACGTTATTAGATTCAAGGCTACGTTTTATCTTCAATCTTTGTTCAACAGCTTCTACCACGTGGTACTCGAATAACGTCAGGTTTCCCTTTATGATCACGTGGAAGTAAGTTTCAAAATTGATTTGTAGTTTTGGTATGACGTGTTTGACATGGAACGAACATGGGTGATCATTATTATGCACTGAGTGGTTATTGAGAAATTCTTGCAGCTTGCGATACATGCAGAAGGTGGAGCCAATGTGACCAAACTGTTACAGAAAAATGATCTTCGAATACTAAATAGGCTTGCCAAACAACTAATTGCAGGTGCCAGAAATTTTGTCAGTCATCGTACAATATCTAATCGGTTGCATTTAGGAAAAACAGGTGATACTATTGTCGCGCGTGGACGAATGGAAAGTTTCCTTGTGCGCGGTTTACTCGCCAGTCCCGGCTCATTCCGATTATTATCTGTTTCATTGTCTTTACAATATCATTTTATCGATACACATTCATGACTCTGTTGCATCGAAACTACCACCTTTCTTTAAAAATTGAATTCACTGGACAACGAATGAAAAGCGACGGAGATCGTTTTCAAAATTATAATGTATTTTGATCGTTTTTAAGTAAGCAATAAAGAAAAGTCTGAAAACTAATTTATACACGTAATGTCGACGAGGCTGGTTAATAGTTACTGTTACAAAACGTAAAATATGCATGAAACCTGTTTTGGGAATAGACGGCATCGCTATGTTTTAAAAATTAGTCTAATAACAAGCGAGGAGGTGTTTGCGGCTTTCTAACAATCAGTAGTGTCATAAAGGGAATTATACTTTCAGAACCCAGGCTCATTGTTGTAAATTAAGGCCCGCGTTTATATCGGTGCTATGTTTGTGTGTACACACGATTCACTTCTCTTATCTTTACGTTAGCTTCTATCTCGGCTCTCTTACGTAGGTCCGAGCGACGGAGAATTTCGTTTGGTATTCGATAAGATTGCATTAGAGACGCCTATAGGGCGTTCTCAATCTCGATCAACTGAATGCAAGCGTGTTGTACAAATAAGAGAAAAGATTGTCGTATGAATATAGATTTGGGAAATATTAAAAAAGAATTATATATGCAGTGGGTCAAAAAAGTACTTAAACACCTTTTAAGAAGAATAACTTTTTAAAAATTGGACTAAGTCGTTATACAGTTTAGTTATCCTTAGAGCTTGGTAATCCAATGTCCGTAAAAATTTCTTTGTTTAAATTTACGTCCCTGGATCAGTTAAAAAAATTAGAAGACGCAAGCTTTACATTCGTTCGTCGCTTCAACAAATTTGGTTAATTCGGTCCAATTTAGAAGAATTATTTCGCTTGAAAATGTGTACAAGTATTACAGATGCGAGCCACTGTAATATTTCGTTTGTCGTAGGTGTGGCAAACAAATGATTCTTAAAATAGCTTAAACTGATAAAAGCGTTGTCCACATAACGTGACGTGACGTATAATATTTTCAAATGGTCACTAGCATTAGATGGTCTAAGCACTGGATGATTGCGTTAGTACGTTCTCTGGCGTCACTGTATGTATCGCCCTGTATAATACATTTACATTTGCGCGTATAACTCAAAACCTGCTGTGCAAAGGTATACATACATCGAGATATCGTGCCATTTAATAATCTGGACATATCAGATTACCGAGCCACTACTATCAGAGAACGAAAAATGGAGCAGACAATGAGACACAACAGTGCTTCTTTTATATCTTAGCCGGCGAAATCACTAGTCGAAGAAGTGGTTAGTCATTTGTTACGTTCGATCGTGACGCTTCGCAACAAACTGCAAGCTTGTGATTTTCGCGCATTATCAAATGTGACACGTAATAGGTGAGGACAAAATATCAACGTTTTAAGTTGATTAATTTATAATAGAGCTATAAAATGTAATCTACATAACGAACGTTGTGTCATTGTGCTTAGTATTTTACTCTGCTTCGTTTCTAGTAATGTAGGAAGAACGTTTGTGAAGAATGTTCATCATCAGCAACAGTAAATTTATAGCAGAAGTAGTCGGCGAGATTAAAAAAAAATCCTGATTACGTTTAAATTTAAGTGCTGTAATTAATTCGGATGGTTATCTGCAAAAAAAAACATTTAAGATTGTACGTGATGTTCGATAAAAATTATCGATCTTTTAATTGTAAAATTTCTTTAAATCGTGTTAACGTTAAATGCGTGATTGTCAAACATGTGTTCTGATTTATAAATGAAATTCTTTATTCTGGGCATTGCATTTGATAGAAAGTGTAAGCACAAGATTGTTAATTTACAGAATTGTAAGATAACTGCAGCATGATTTTTATTATTAGCAGAAATTCGAGATTATTATTTCACATTTCTGTCATCTAGCTAATGAAATTTGGAGATTCAAGAAATGTAATTTCACGAACTAAAGGCTAATTTATTCAACATCTCATCGACAGTTCTAAATATTACATATTCATTAACCAACATATTAGAGCTACCTAAATTTTCAAGTTATAACGATATAAATATATTTCTACATCGAATTTTATTTTCTTACGTGCCAATTGGAAGCGAGAGTTAATATTATTCAAATTAGAGTACGAATAATGCCAAAATATAAAATTGACCGAATTTGCAATGTTACACTGGATTGAAAATAATTTGGAACAGGTTTTCTACCGGATGATAATATAATTTGAACGTCGATTGGCTTATCAATAGTCTACGGATTTTATGCATTTATAACAAACTTGATCAGCTAATGATAAAGAAATAAAATGAAAAGTTAATTATAATTATTGAGGAAAGAAATATCTTTGTATTTGGTATTTTCTTGTAATCGATGTAAATAATTAATATTGTCCGTAAAGTCCAAATTATGTTTACCTGAGACGAGATTTATCTACAATCATTACTAGATTACGGATCTTTATACAAAATAAAAATTACCTTCGAAAATTGCAACAGAAAGGAATCAGAAAGTTTGCTTCTTTCTTTTATAATTGTATACTCTAATCATTATTGTTAGAAAGGTAAAATATCAAATTATAGTGAGAAGTCATATTAAACGCAAATGTTGTTTAACGTTGGTAATACCAACGTGTACAATATTCTCGCAAATCAAAAAATTACGTACTTGGATTCTGTGATTTCAGGATTGAAGTCGCGTCTCAAACTTGTACAGAAGTCGACACATGATTTTATCGGTAATTTGGACACTCCGTGCTCATAAGCGGTACAGGATATTGTACTGTTATCGACGAACGATATGATCACGTTTTTCTTGTCACAGTTACGCGATCTTCGAGAGTCACGCACGAATTGCGACTCGACATTGTTCGGTTACATGGGCGAACAACTTGGCTCATCTTTCAGTTTTACGGTTTAGTTTGTGTATTTCTTAGATAATGTTGAAACTTGATCTTTTGAATGATTTCTTGTAATTAATAACTTTTCCATTTGTTTGTATCTACTGAATATAGTCGCGTTTCCGATTAGACATACGCACGTTTTTGGGGGAGATGCTCTACTATTCCTGGCCAAAAATATTAAACAGCTTTTAAACTGTTTTTAGATTGAAATAGTTCTTTTTTAAATTTTACTAATACTTGAAATGGCAAAAAATAAAAATATAAAACTCGTGTTTTTCAAGTTCTTTGTCCGAACTTATAACAAAAATTTAAACATTACATTTTATAGATCTCGGTAACTTACATGCATACTGAAACTTTCATTGAAATCGGTTGACGTTGTTACGAATTGCAAAAAATTGAAGATTGCGAAAATTGCAACGTACATCTTTAAAATTTGTCTACCAGGTTCGTTCTTAGTTCAGCAAAATAAAAAAAACGTAGTTTAGTCATTAAAAGTATTTTAGTATTATAGTAAAGTAGTCTTATTAATCATTAAAAAGCACGATGGTTGCTTCTGAACAATTGAATCAATTCTCGAAAAGTCTAGAGCTACTTATTCTTATTACATAACCTTCAGGCACAACCATTTATTGTTTCCTTTCGACGAGAAATCTGATAGTTGAGCGGATATGGCATTTGCTGGTATATATTGTAAAATTGCTGATCAATGTTATCGCTTTATCTACATATTTAGTAATAAATTCGATTATCGTTTCGTGTGAACCGTGATAGGAAACTTCGTATTGCTCTGAACTTGTGTTATTTCATCTTAGCGGAAATGGGATTAAGATGCCACGACAGTGGCACTCATTTTATAGAATAATATCTATTGCACTGTATCATTCCATCGGGATCGTTTCATCAAAAATGCCAGTAAAAGAATGGAATCTTCGAACATGATATAGATAAAAATATATCGCACGTACGATTGGAGTTTTGTAGGATACAGGAAAGCTAAACAATGAAATCTCTTTATGCCAACGTTCCAGCAGTAAACGCTTGTAAAAATTCGTACTATTATCTTGTATCGGTGTTCGTTGAATCATTGTCGATTGCTGATTCTAATTTAATCAAGGATGAAACTATAAATTGTTTGATCTTTAAAGATTTGCTTAATAACTGGTATTAGTAAGCGCAAAACGAACTTCTTGTTCTTGATAATACTATGTACAGTATGTAACGCAAGAGCGCGAACGCTACGTTTCTATATCGGCGAGAGTTTTGATTGCGTGAGCGGTTCGAATTACATTTATTATCTTGAACTCATATAAAATGCCGCACTGTAGAGGGTTCAGTACTAATTTTCAGAAATAAGACGTGCCCGCTCTTATGTTACACGCTGTAGATATGTATTTTATATATGTTATTAATTATCGGATCTATCTGATATTGAATGAAGCAATTGGAAGTAAAATAATCCAGCCGATATCAACTCTTTGCACTCGGAGCGCTCTTAACTGCGAAACTAAAATATTTCCTTCAACATATAGTATTTTGATTTTCTACTATTTTTGTATTACATGCATATATAATTGAGCTTATTTGATCGTACAACACTTACGCTTCCAACAACTTTTTAAATATAAATCAATTTTATAACATAAAAGTTACTTGGAAAACGATGCAGCAGTGTCTAGTGGCGTCTCATAGTTGCAGTTCGAGTGCAAGGAGTTAAATGTAAACACGTGAGAAATATATGGTAACAATAATTAATACTCTATCATTCCTTCTTGTTACAGGATAAAACATAAATCGTCTACAAGATGGGGACATTGTTCAGAAGCGAGGCGATGGCTCTCTGCCAGCTGTTCATTCAGCCAGAGTCTGCCTATCAATCCGTCTCTGAACTTGGAGAAACCGGTACTGTACAATTTCGCGATGTAAGTTCTGTTACACATAATCCTTAATTATTCAATTTTATCAGTGACATTAACTTATCGTCTCATCATCAGTCTAAAAACGTCATACTGTAATTACAAATTACGGAAGCACAAAAATATTTTGGATGATGTGATTTATGAGAAAATCGTACAATAAGACATTGGAAGTAAGTACGATTTATGGAAAAATAAAGTTAGCCACAGTGGGGCTCGGAACTCGTTGAACACCCTAACCGCTGTGCCAAACGATAGTTACGAAACCATATCAAAGTAATCTTGCTTTTAATTCATTTTGAGATTTATTTTTTACATTTAATCGTAGCTTACTTCAACGTAGAAACGTTTAATACTAATAACGTTTAATAATGTTTAATAATAATAAATTTAGTTTTCCAAGGAAAAAACGCCAAAAATTCCGTTCTTATCTTGTTTGATTTTATATCACTCCTAGAAGTGTGCAAAAAATGAAATAATAATGCTTGCGGTAGCATCTTATCAAGGATTTTTACGATTTTTCAGTGTTTTTTTTTTTACTTTTTGCGACCACAGCTTGTAACTGAAAAATGCTCTAATTTGAAACTTGTGATCCAAAATGTAGTTAACCCTGTAACCACCCTCACGGACATGCTATAAGGTTAGAGGGAATATTTGTCAGTTATTGAACGGCGTAATATATTGTTTGAAAAACCCATAATGGTATATTTTCAAGATAAAAATTAGTACGCGAAATGTAAAACAACGAATGTATTAAAATAATTGTACGACATGTACGTATTATTTTCAACTGAGATTACTAAAGAAAGAAAAGATCTCTATTTCAGTTAGTTGAAATTCATGAAGATAATTTTTATTTTGCATAAAGGTCCGCGGTCTACTTATAGCAGTTATGGGATTTTTATGATTTTCCATAGTTTTTCCAGTCGGAACCGACATATAAAAGTTTAAAACATTTATTTCTGTAGCCTTTTCCATTTCTCATTATAATTGTATTACCACAAAATACATAGAATGTTGCTTCCTCAGTGAAATAAAAAATGCAAAGACAAAATGTCCGCGTTGTTCATGTCTGGCGTTAGTCACTACGATTTCAGTTAAAATATTAGACTAACATTGATAAGTAACTCGTGTATAACAACTGCACATTATGCTTAATATTTGTTTAACTATAATTTCTATTTGTTATTGGTGTCTTCATAGCTAAACGGCGATGTCAATTACTTTCAACGAAAGTTCGTCAGCGAAGTTCGTCGGTGCGACGAAATGGAGCGGAAGCTTCGCTACATCGAATCGGAAGTTAGAAAGGATGGTGTACCTATTCAGGATAACCTGGCTGAATTACCACGTGCGCCGAACCCCAGAGCCATCATAGACCTCGAGGTAAACAAATATTCTTTGCATATATATAGTTGGTGAATTTTGTTTGAAATAGATTGATTCCATAAACTATTCATACATGCTGATATTCGAAAAATCGGCAGTACTCAAATTGTAATAATTTTATAAAATTGCGTTATATAACAATAATTCTCGACTCATTTTAAAGGCACATTTATATGTTTAATAATGAAATCAGATTCTCAAATATTTCAATTATCATCTGAAATTAAGTTAGTAACGTATATACATTGCAAAGGAAACGAATGAGCAATTTTCGATTAAACATACTCGAGTTAATTGTTATTTTCAGGCGAATCTCGAGAAGATGGGGAACGACATATTAGAGCTGAGCCAAAACGCGGTGAACCTGAAGAGTAACTATCTCGAGTTGACGGAATTACGGCACGTGCTCGAGAAGACCCAAGTCTTTTTCACGGAGGTAGCTAAAGTAGTTCAGCAGCTTTTGCTCATAGCATCGTCCTCCTTCGTGTAAACGATGTTACCGTTCTGTCGGAGAATCAAGATTCGTCTCATCTTCTTCTGTATCAACAGGAAGAGGCCAATGACTCGATCAACAGGACGCTAACTAACGAGGACGTACAGATTCAGAGCGTCACCGGCCATGGACGTCTTGAGTATGTTGCTTTTTTTATCAATTGTCAGCAATGCTGTAGATAAAATTGTTTTCAAGATGGTGTAACACGTTGATAACTCTTAGAAATTATTTTTTAAACACACCATTCGCTTGTACTCTTGTTGGAAATTGTAGGGTATTGTTATTACATATCTTCGAAAGTAGAAAACTGCTAAGTAGATTACGGATTTTATGGAACTATCCTAAGATTAATTAGGTGAAATACTATACAAAGAAAATGTCAATTGAATTTAAGACTGCCATCATATATAGTTACTACCATAATTAATTCAAATTATTAAAAACAGAAATGTGTTTTGATTTAATTTTCTTGAAATTAAATTAAAACTTATTTAATTTATTGGGTTTTACATTTGATTGGGTCAATTTTTATTTTATACAAAGATACGCACTTTACTGATAAAGTTTTGGAATTCTGCAGCAGAATTTTGGTAGAAAAGATATCACCATAGTAAAGCTGCGATCACGTTATTACCCTATAATATTGCAAGCATAATATAGGATGGTAATAATAGATTGTTATACAACGAATAATAAATTACTGAATGATTTTTATCTGCATCGTTTATTCTAGTTAAGTTCATTACTTGAGTCGTTAGAAGTAACGACCATGCACCTATGCTTACGTAATATTTTTATTTCCTCTTGTAGAGTATACCAGCAGAGTTTAATAATTTTTTATTAATATACAATAATTATGTCTTTGAATTATGTAATAAAATGCTAGTCACAGAACAATAGATTCATTCCTAAAAAATTATAGTTAATTTAATTTTATTAAAATATCTTTAAATAATACAATTCGTAGAATTCGTAACCGCGAACCTTGATTCAAATTCATATTTTTACATGTCATTATACATAAATCAGAATTAGACGAAAGTTCCACAAAATTCTCTATTTGAAATCTATAGTAAATAAGCAGTCTGTCAGTTTTTGTTAATTGATCTGTTTTTTATTTTATAGTTATTGTAACCAACCTTTTCGCTAAGAAAAAAGTTACTTCAAATCAACGAAAGTTTTGGGATACCTTCCACACGTTGTGACAAATATTTTCCTTGACATTTACAGACCCGTCAAATATCATTTTATAGAACTTGTAAGATTTGTGTTTCTACGGCATTTTTCCTTCAGATTCGTTGCTGGAGTCATAATCCGGGAACGTGTACCGGCTTTCGAGAGAATGTTATGGCGGATATCTCGTGGAAACGTATTCCTGCGTCAAGTTGGACTGGATCAGGCGTTGGAAGACCCAGCCACCGTTAGTTTCCTTTTTCCTATCTCTTTTTGAGAAACAGTTTTCATTTTAGGAAGATTTTCGCTAATTCAGTAACAGTATTTAACGCTTGTGAAACGATACGATCAATATTTATTTCAATAATGCAATTCCATTTATTTCGTTAGTTTTAGCTTATTTAGTAAACACATAAATACTCAAACACTTAAATTTAAATTTAGAGAAACTATTTGAGTTTGAACGAATCTACAAATTATTCAACGGATCATTTCTGTCACTTATTTATCACTTCCTTAATCATTTTCAAATAGAAGCCGCGGGTTTTGCTATTGATTCTATTTAAAAATTCTAGGTTCCCTCCGAAAATAAATATCGCTCGACTGCTTCAGTATTGGTAGCATTAACCCAGATGTTTAATGAATTGTTTCAGGGGAACCAGATGTTTAAAACGGCTTTCGTTGCCTTCTTCCAAGGAGAACAGCTGAAAAGTCGCATTAAGAAAGTCTGCAGTGGTTTCCACGCTTCTTTATACCCATGTCCACATACTCCCGCGGAACGCAGTGAAATGCTGATGGGCGTCCGCACCAGATTAGAGGATTTAAACATGGTGAGACGCACGTCCAAAATGTCGCATTCTTCATGTAGTCAGTATTGCGATCGTCTTTGTATTTGGACAAATTGAAAGTTGTGCTCAAAAATACAGTATGGTATTAATTTTATGAAAATACAGTAGTATACCGCGTCGCAGAATGATCCACCTTTAAGTAAAAGCAATTTAATCAGAGTGTTTAATATTATTAAATAGATATTTAAATGGAATTCTATATTCTTGTTTCCATATCTTTATGGGTAATGGAAAGAGGTTGTCTAACGATATTGATGACCATAATTGAAGATTTCTAAAATTTCTCAAAGATTTATCTTTACACTTCATTGCAACTCCTACGGTCACAGTTGCTCGAAATGGTGGCCATTTATTTCAATATACAATTGGAATTTTATAACTAGTTGATGCATGTATAACTGCAGTTTTATCTTTCATATTTTTGCAACGTTGTTGGTTTTTCATGTTAAGCAATACAGCTGTGTATGCGTCGATAATGACAAAGGGAAAAAGAAATGTGTACAAAATACTGATTTGTACAAGGGACTCCAAGAAAGAGACTCCACTTATGTATTTTAGTGTATTAGGTTGGAAATTATGAAACGAGCGCCGCAGCTAAACACAGACTAAACAAAAACGCCCATTTCATAGTTTAAATAGGGTGAATTTGAAGCAAAATCTTTAAAGAATTGTATGTATTGTTTATACTCTTCTTGACAAACAAATGAGACTTGTGCAAGTTCTATAGTTACGCTTCTGATAAATATTAGTACTTTTGGTTCTTTCTCGCTACACTCCATTCATCTTGAAAACTAGTGTAATTTAATAACTGAAACAAAACTAAAAGTTTCTGAATGGAAACGTAATGAAGAAGACTGTACATGTTTCCATTACCTCTTTTCCCTCGAGTATCAATGTTTAGCCATAAGACGTTTAGGTTCTTATGATGCATACTGTACATATATAATTCGTATGTAGTTTATGGTTTTTCTCTTGTATCTCAGATCCTAAATGAAACACGAGACCACCGTCAACTTGTCCTACGCAATGTAGCCAAAGAGCTACCAAACTGGACCATCATGGTTAAGAAAATGAAAGCCATTTACCACACGATGAATCTATTCAACATGGATGTTTCGAAAAAGTGTCTTATAGGAGAATGTTGGGTACCAATATCCGATTTAAATATCGTCAGAAACTGTCTCAATGAAGGATCGGTTAGTTTTCAAATGATATTATCTAATGTATTTCGCGCGTCTAAGAAAAGTGAAGACATGTTTGAATATCGAAATAATGTCGATAATTGTTTTATTTTATAATGTTTTATCTTTTCTAGCGTATCTGCGGTAGCACCATGCCGTCTTTCCTCAATGTGATCTACACGGACGAAAGTCCACCGACGTTTAACAGGACAAATAAATTCACGAGAGGTTTCCAAAATCTAATTGACGCGTATGGTGTGGCATCGTATCGTGAAGTTAATCCAGCCCTTTATACAATCGTCACTTTTCCTTTCTTATTTAGCATCATGTTCGGCGATGCCGGCCATGGTAAGTAGAGATCAACAGCAGGATCGAAAGTATCCTTAACGAGAATTAAACCCTTCAATAGTATATGAAGAATAAACCTTTTGGGTTCTTTAAGGGTTAGCCAATTTGAGTTTATTTTCTCTATTTAACTCTATGCAAAAATTTGAATAACAGCACTATCGTTATTTAGTTTGTACAGCAATTCTCCTTAAAAAACATTGATGTTAGTAAAATCTCTGAAAGACCAATCAAATATTAATGAGCTTTATATAATATAGTTTCAATATATTATACTATATTTATTACTATATTTATATTTATGTGCGATAAACATGATCCTACTTTAGTATACTTCTAATGAAGTATTTTATTTATAAATTACATTTACTTTGAATATTTCTTTTTAATACAGGTATAATTATGACTTTGTTTGCCCTGTACATGATACTGAAGGAGAAGCAATTTATGTCGCAGAAGACGAAGTCGGAAATTTGGAACATATTCTTTGCCGGTCGTTATATAGTACTTCTGATGGGTATATTTTCTATTTACACCGGTGTGATATACAACGACATGTTCTCAAAGTCAATGAACATATTCGGATCTAGTTGGACCATATCGTATGATCTGAAAACGGTACTGGAATCTAGTTCACATCAGTTGAATCCGGCCGATCAAAACGATTACAAACAAACGCCATATCCCATGGGCATGGATCCAGTTTGGGTATTAGCTGAGAACAAAATTATATTCTTGAACTCCTACAAAATGAAGCTGTCCATAATTTTTGGAGTTGTGCACATGATTTTTGGCGTCTGCATGAGCGTCTTCAATATTGTGTAAGTTCTTTATTACTAAAGTAAAATAAAGGAAAAATATTCATTAATTAATTACCTAAATGTCGGGAAAGGATCGTCCTGTATGTAATTTCCAGAGACTTTGTTCAAATTCTTTCAACATGTTGTGTTCTCTGCTTTTAATCATGTAGATTACAAATTAATCATCCCAAAGTATTTTCTTTCGGACAACTGAGTTTTTTGAAATTATGTACACTGTCTTTATCGCTTCATGACTTTAGAAACTTTCAGCATTCTAACAATTATGATGGAATTCTTAGAATGATAGATAAATCTTTGTTTTAACATTTCTGGACTTCGAATAGACTTTGTTTCCAAAACAATGTTAAAAACGACAAAAAGAAATTATAGAGGATGTATCTAAAGTCGTGGTTCGATCTCTACAACCGATTGGAGAGTTATTCTACATGTAAAAATAAATAAAAAACAAAGAATGACATTTTTTCTTTTAAGACTCTAATTTCGTACGATTTCTATTATAATTTTAGCATCAGTAATGAAATTTATCAAAACATTTCTCATAGATACATTTTAGAAATTATAATAATTATGAAAAAATAAACAGAAGCTAATTTTAGTCGATTTGATCATTCTAGTGTTAATTAGGATTTAATTCATTAGACGTCTTCTTTGCGTAACCAGTATGTACGCTTTATGTTATTAATAAGTGGCATGTACTATGTTCTTTGCATTCGAAAATTACATTCGTTTCATATATTTACTTCCTTGTTGTATTTGATGTTTTAGGAACCCATTCATTGTTACACGTATTTCTTTACAGGTACTTCAAGAAGTATTCAAGCTTGTTCCTCGAATTCTTGCCGCAGTTACTTTTCCTTATTGTGTTGTTCTTCTATCTCGTGGTTTTGATGTTTGTCAAATGGGTCTTGTATAGCGCCGCTTCAGAAGGTAAAGAGCGTATTTCAAGTCTAGTTAAATCATTTATACACAACCATTGTGCTATCGTAATCCTCACTGTATTACTAGATTTTCAATTCGAATATTTCACGACAATCGAATGTTTTACGACAATCCTCAATATGATATTTAAAGCATTTAGTCATTAGGGCATTTTTATGGATTTATTTTCTTTTGTAGTATTACCTTTTATTAAGATCTGCCCAATATTTTTTTCTTAAGATTTTTAGATTAAGATTTATTAATCTAAAATTTAAGTTTATTAAATTTTAATAATAATAACAGTTTAGATTAAGATTTTCTTAATATCTTTTAAAATGTATGACATATTGGTTTTCCATTTACAGACCCTTCTTATGGTCCAACATGTGCTCCATCCGTTTTGATCACGTTCATCAACATGATACTGCAGGGTCACACGAAAATACCTGGCTGTGATGAATATATGTTTCCCGGTCAGGCCATTCTCCAATACGTCTGCATTGGTATTGCTATAGTTTGTATACCTGTGATGCTCTTTGGAAAACCCGTTTACTTCCTATTGACACACAAGAAGAAGTCAGGACATTCAGTTAATGTAAGTGTACATAATAACAGCAACAATATTCGTGCTTCAACAAATCGTTGAGATATTAGCGTTGCGTCAGGAAGTTTAGACCCATTACTCTTCTACGAATGATGAAAGATTTGAAAAACAGTTAGAGAACTCGGTGAGAGGGTATTTAGAATTAGACACCTGCCTTATACACGGGTTATTTGAAGAATGGTTTAGGTTCGAAAAATCGTTTAGAAACCTCAAGAGTTATCTAAAAGAATAAAGGAGACTGTTCTTGAAGTGTTTAGACACGGCACAAACATCATATTTCGCCTTTTCGATAATTCAGTTTAAATGCTTGAATGTCTTGAAATAAGATTCAATCAAGAGATGTTCAAGTTAATAGAAGGCTCAATGAAATTGTTTTGTAAATGTTTGCACATGAATATATTTTGTTTGTACGCGCTGATTGCACAGAAGATTGAAATTCCAAGCAATTTTGCGTAAAAAACACAGATATATAATTTTATTGAACTAGTTTCATTTCTCCTGTCTTTGCATTATTTATATGGGGTTTGATAAACTCAGATAAATTTGTTTTATCGAATTGATGATTGACAGGGCTTTATCTCCCTTCGTGCATTTGCATACCTTTCAATTGGAGCCTCCAAACTGCATCAAAGTATTTTGTATCTGATTTCGTTTGATATTAATAGATACAGCATGTTCCCTGCGAGCATTGAATATTTCTTTTAAATGCGTGAGTGTTAATATACACCACTTTACCACTCGAAGGTTAATATACCAATTTCCATCGACAGTGAAAAGTGATGACAAATTTTTCTGTTCATTAGTATAATTGACTGTTTTAATCTTCTCAGAGCAATGGAGCTACTCAGGACATCGAGTTGCAGTCGGATCCTACACAAACGCTAACTTCAAGTAGTGAACAAGCTACAAATGGTACTAAACACGAGGAAGAGACGTTCGGAGAACTTATGATCCATCAAAGCATTCACACTATAGAATACGTTCTTTCGACGATATCGCACACTGCCTCTTATTTACGTTTATGGGCCTTGTCGCTAGCCCATGGACAGTTGTCAGAAGTATTGTGGTCAATGGTACTGAGACAAGGTCTCGGGGCTTCAGGGGGCCAGTATGTATACAGCGCGATCTTGTTCTTTTCTTTCGCTGCCTGGGCGTTTTTCACTCTCGCCATTTTAGTCATGATGGAAGGGTTGTCTGCTTTCCTTCACACTCTCCGACTCCATTGGTGAGTAGATATACAATCGCAGAATTAATATTTATACCGCGCCGTTTAACACCACGGTACCTCAAATTATATTCTTTGTGCTAAATGAATATTGTGCGGTTTTTTAAATTGTTTTCAGGGTTCATAGTATGGGTTACTCGTGATCTTTCATTCTTGTAGAATTTTGAGTATCAAATTTTATCGCAAATCTACGAAATTATATTTTTAATTGTAAATTCTATAAATTCGCATTGAATTTCATAGTCGTGGGTTTTTGAATGAGCATAAAAAACGGTGTTACTATTGTGGTTTTATGGAAAGTTTGATTTACCATGATCATTATACGATTTCTAATATGAATATAATACAAGTACTAGTAATATAAAAATAAATATAATTTAATGTCATATTAATAATATAATAATAGAAAGAGTAGATAATTTTTCTGTTTCACTTTTCATATTATAATAAATTAATTTCTTGAACTCTTTGTATCAAAAATAGCCACTGAATAGCACAATATCTTGCACTAACAAGTAATATTTGCCGACGGTTGTTAACGATTAGGTCATTATTTCAGGGTGGAATTCATGAGCAAATTCTACGAAGGTCTGGGCTATCCCTTCCAACCATTTTGTTTCAAGAGTATTTTAGAGGCAGAGGAAAGCGAAGAATAGGCAGCCTTTGGTCAGCAGCAATAATTCTAAATAGACACGTATACTGTATCGTGTGTTAACACTGCTTTCCGTTTTCTAAGGAATTGAAAACTATAAATTGCGACTGAACGGAAAGAAATTCATAAGTTTCTTAACAAGATATTTTCTACGAAATTAAATGGTTAACTGATTTGCGTATTAAATTTGTATAAAATATTGTTCCTTTGTAAAATCACGAGATAACACTGTTCAATGTACGCATATCTCTTACATTCGTCGACAATGATTCGACGGTCGTGTAAATTGTGTGATCAAATTACAAAGTTATTTTGCGAACAAGGATATTTTTCTGAACAAACGTATTGATTAAAATAAAAATTATTTTATTTGAGAAAACTGACTTCGAAGTAATGGTAAATGTTTATTTTTGCATCTTTCTGCCTTAAAATGGTGGTTTGCATGTAACTATTTTGTTGATACTAATTTTACAAGCTTTGTAGTGCTTTCGTTTGTTTCCCCTCGTCCTCGGAACTTCTTCGCGCATTTTCTCTTTCCTGTTTCGAAACGCTGCAATGCTCACAGTAACATGCTGCTCGTCTGTATTATTTTGTAACCGTCGCAGCGTTTCTAATCTTTGTTACATATACTGCCTTTAGATTTTCGGTTTTATCGTTTCCTTCATCATGTCTGCATCTGATAATTTTTTCTAGTCTCTTCTATTATAACACAATAAATAAATGCATGTTTTATTATATTCCGTACCATATTCTTCCATAGCTTTCGGCACTGCTTTAAAATTTTCATTATTTCAATTTCCACTTTCTCGTTTTTGTTCTTTTTTTTACAAAATTTGATTGTGATGTATATTCTATATATTTTTCTTCCACGTCCCAGTTGCTATAAAATAAGAAAACTTGCGTATTATGATTGACATATACAGACACATACTATCATGTGTTATATGGAGTTGTGAGCAGAAAACATAAAATTATCTAATTTCTATAAACTGATTCTTTGTATCGATTTTATACCAGACTAGCAAATAAATACATGTATTCAGGTATATTTTGCAATAAAAATTGTACAATATTTTGATAAATGCGGACTTGTTATTTTTTAAAAGAAATATACACTGATCGTGTTTAGAGTTTGGTGCTTCTAGAGAGTTCATAGTGTTTATGTAACAAATACGTGTCTAATACTGCCTGTCCTGCTTTATATTTCATTAAAGTCGTAGCGTTATTTTTTAGGAGGTACTGTTTTCTATTTCTTTTCTCTTCCTTTTCTTTTTCTCGCATCTGCCTTTCTTTAAAATCAATGTTTTAAAGACTTATTTTGAATGCCGCCATTTTTCTTCTTCTTCTCTACTTTTATTTCATCTGCTCTTTGTACAAATCAGCAGCCTGAAAACATGATGTTTAGTTTATTATACTAACACCAATGCTAATTAAAAGCTAATTGCTTGCTCTAACAACTAGTATTTTTAATATTTCTTTTCCATTTTATCAAACATTATCGTTTGTTGTTCTTGGTAATCTACTTACACTTGTTCTTCTTATTTCTTCATTTTTAAAATACGTAGTACATATTTACGTGTTTGTTTGTACTTTTCTTCTTTCACGTGCAATCTTATTTTCTTCTATTTAAATGTTGTCTCTTTTCGTTTATGAATTTCCACTTTTTTTTTGTTTTACTAAATCTATACTTTTCAACAGACAGTGCTCTATCCATTCGTGACTTACCAATGTGCTTCGAATATCGATCTTGTTATTTTCATTTTTTCTGGCCCTTCTTCTTTCTGTTTCGTCCCTTCTTCTTTCTGTTTCGTCCCTTCTTGTTCTGCTTACTTGTTTTTAATACAAGATTTGTTTTTATTATTTTTTGTGCTACCAAGTTCTCTTACATTCACAAACTTTCAAGTAACTTCATTGTATGTACGAGTGTTTTATATTTTACTTATATTGACAATATTTTTACTAAAAATAATGATTCACATTATTAGCGAGCTATTTCATTCTATTTTAATAAGCCAAATTAAAATATTGTTCCAACGTCAGTTCTATCTAGTTTAAAGGAACAATATTGCATAAGTTAACCAAGGATCAAAACATATCCTGTTAAATATGTATCACGAATGTAATGATATATAATAGCAATGTATATATAATGTAAGGGATGCTGGAACAGCTTTCTGGACTGCACGATATATCACAACATGTAAATGATATACATGACGCGTACATGATATACCCTTTTGTTAATAAAAAAAAAGACAGGAAATGACGAACCTGAGAAGGACGGAATGTAAATACGCTAGTGTTAAAGTACAAATGGTTCTGAGTAATCAACGTTAAGTATTTCATTCCTTAACCAATAACAAAATGACGTTATACATGTATACAATACAGGTCAATTATATTGCTATAACGACAAGGAAGAGTGACGAAAATGTTAATAATTATATATGTATGTACATATATAATTATATTTTAACAAGGTCGCATTAAATTGAATGTGTCATGCACATCCCTAACCATCCTTTGACTAATACATATTTAGCAGAACATTAATGTGT
Organism: Augochlora pura; assembly: GCF_028453695.1. NCBI lineage: Eukaryota > Metazoa > Arthropoda > Insecta > Hymenoptera > Halictidae > Augochlora > Augochlora pura. The sequence goes on from NC_135780.1 coordinate 7,850,140, forward strand.
GCGCATTGTACAATCACTTTTAGTAACTATCTGAAGAAATCGATTTTATCAGTACAGTGATAAGAGAAATATGAGAGAAAATAATTACATTATTCCTTTTAGCGCGCCCTTGAAGTTGATTTATTTTCAAAAATATATTACAAATAATATAATATAAACAGAAAAAGAATTTTCATGAATATTCAATACGACGATCTTAATTTCAACATCTATAACATCGTTATAGGCTTACAAAAATCTTACAAAATAGGGCATTGGTCACACTAAATAAAACTTCAATTAATAATATTTTGCAAGAAGTACTTGTTTAAAATTTAAACATAAAATCGCAAGTTATAATGAGATAACATTACAATCATTTTAAATAGTTTATTCGTAAGGTAAGAATATATTTTTGAAATATTTTTCTCAGATATTGTTTCAACAATTATGTCAAAGACTATAGTTGAGTGTAATTGTGAAATAATGTGGAGAAATATCATCTGTTTCTTCAAATAAACAAATGTATATCGATTTGAAAATTACACGAAACAAAATAAAACGATGTATTATTTAAATACATGTTATATCTACACATATTATTTAAATACATGTTATATCTACACATATTATGTAAATATGTTATATCTATACATACAGTGTCCATGAAATTTTCCCGTAATGAAAGCGCGTGATTTATGGTTATCGTTTATATCGAAATGCACCTTTTTCCAACACTTCACGTTTTGAGAATATTCTAAAGTATTACATTTTTACGAAAATTCTGCTATTGCACAAACTTTATTGTCAACGGAGGAATTTTAACGGCAGGTGTATTCTGTCTCGTACCCTCGTACTCTGAAGAAAGAACAGTTATACTTACGTACAGTGTGCGGTGCGGTACCTAGAGGTAGAATGCGCGTGACGAGGATCTGTGGAATCTGTATGTTCCTCGTACAGGAAAGTATGTAAAATTAATTGCAATTCCAGAAACATACCACGAAAAGTTTCTGTTTAGGAAAGGGCAATTTGCTGGAGGTACAGACAGAAGTACACACATATTAAACGCTCAATGAATCGGAAAGCAACTCGGCAGAATTGCAGTTTATTTTGTTAAAGTTGTAACAGAGAATTGTAAAATTTAAACGTATTCATCTCCCATGTGAATTTATAATATTACGAATTATAAAGGAGACCGATATGAATTAATAAATTTTGAACCTTTTTGTGTACAACAAATTTCAACAAATTGTGTTTTTATACTCTTTAAGAAGCATGAAATATGTAATTGGACAGTTGAGGAGTTGATCAATTCAAGTCTATTTTTCTGTGAGACTGGGTTTCGCAGTTCAAACACATCTTTATGATAAGACTTTCGCTCGATAAATCAATGTAGTCGATTTTTTCGTAAATAAACCGTAAATGACAACATTAATACTACTAAATTAACACGTTCGTCGCCGACAATTAGACACTAAAATTCCCACATTATTAAAGCAATTTAATTAATCAAAATAAAACTAAAAAGTTCACATTTATCATAGGGGATGACATTAGAACTCTTTCGCATTCGAAAAATCATAGTCGAATTCATTTTGCTCGAATATATTGCTATAAAAATAAATTTTCAAAATTGGTCAGAAATTAGTGTCACCCAAATATGGGTGACGCGGTGACAAACGTGTTAATCGATTAAATTATGTGCACCAACTTGATGTATTGACACAAAGTTCTCAAAAATTGTTTAAATATGACATTCAGAACTAGAATATTTTTTGGAGTAAAATGTGTTCTCTTTAAACTGTTTTTATTTATGTAATTAATCTAATGTCCAGAATCTTTAGTCGATGTATATCATAAGTTGTTAACCAACGTTAGTTAATTCAGGAAAAGCCGGGATTCGATAATTCCAGTACAACGAAAGTGCAACCTCTGCGTGTTTAACTTTTCACTCGATACTGAAGTGGGATCATTGATTGCTTTCATGGCACGGTTCGAACATCCTATTCACAACATTTCGATCAATTACTGATGCAATTACTGGCTCGAATGTGGCGTTTACCAACGTGAAACCTATTTTAAAGTTTCCAATTAGTGCAGGCAATGTAAGACTTTATACCGATCGATCAAAATTTTAATGAAAATCTTCGTCAGGAAGACTAAAACTAGACTTAAACTTGTTATAATACTTTCTGTGGCAATTGTACTGTACATCACACCTGGCTAAACCATTTTACATTTTCGAATGCAAACAATACAAACAGCACCGGCGTTTCAGTTTATTGAGAAAACTTCCACGTGACGAGGATGCGTTTTCTGGTATGGTACAGTTACATTTTATCGTAAACTCTTTGTTTCCAAGATAAATAAAATATCGAGGAAACAGGTGCGTGACGGTCGACGGTTCATCAAATCACGGTTAGTGACCTTTACATGCTTGTAAATTTGATAGGTAATAATAAATAACAGTTTTTCCTATACACATATTCTTTTTCCCATACATCTGAAAGGTGAATAGATTGCGAATTTTATGTATTTGTGACTAAAAAGAATAATCGAATGCAAAGAGTACAAATATTTGATGGCCGTAAAAGTACTATTCCATTACTCTTTCAGTTTAGTAAAATTATTATGAATGAAAATAAATAGATAGGTAAATATATACACTTACCGACAACATGCAAGTATGTGTTTCTTTCTTTCAATCATAAAGTTTACTCTTTCTAACGTAATATTGATCATTACTAAGCACTTTCAAGCGTTTCGTTAGCCCGAGTTTATAATTCAAGTTGGAAAGCATGCTCGGGGATGATTATAAATCGGTGGTCGGGGTCGGTTGTACCACTTTCTCCGCTTCTCTTTTCTTAAGTAGGTCTCAAATAGGGATAAAAGCGGCTATAGTGTTTATGAAATGAGAAAGGATTGTGCGGAAACATAAAGAAAAGTAAGAGAAAAGAGTGATGAAAAATATAAAAGAGAGAAGGTAATAACAAAAGGTAAATAAAAGAACAAAAAGAAATATGGAGCAGAAATCGCAAGAAAAGAACTCTTCTAACAGATATAACGAAAGAAATAGCGAGTCTAGTAATAAATACAAATCCTGGCAAAAATTATTCAATTCAACGAAACGATTATTACTATTATTATAAATTTAATAAATACTAGTAAATATTTTAATAAATAATAATAAATTTAATAAATATATTTATAGATTTAATAAATACAATGTTAATATAATTTAATAAATAAGATGTTGATATATCCACGAATATGTTTCATCTTTCTATAAATTATAATATAAAACATTGTATATGTTCTACATTAACACTTTTTCACTCCATTTAAACTTTTTAATAATTATTCTTATTACACCCACCAATTTTTGTCATAAATGCGTAAGATTCGCAGTCTAGTAATCTCGTCGTATTGTTCTTTCAGTTTGTATTTCAATGTTATATATAGACTGACTTTAATTTTGTTATTCACATTCACTTTTCCGTTCGTCAGAAACTACGAGTTTTTAGAAATACGCATCGTCGTTTTCACCTACTAATCTTCCGGTTCACCCTAGCTGAATAGACTTTGATGTTGATTCTCCCTTTACACTTAGAGGGTTGCTAATGAAACAGGGGAAGCGTGGTATCTCGCATCTGCAGTTTAGACATGGGTAATCACACAGTCTTTTCAGCTTATGATAGTAGTGACTGTAAGATTCACATATTGCCACTTATCTGTGTCATATCCTTTTTATGTATCAGCTCTTCGATTACGTAGGATTGAACAAATTGTGTTATGTTGTTCAGTTGGATATTAAACAAACGCAGCCTTGGAATCTGTTGAAAAATGCTAAAAGGAAATAGTAAATATAATTGTATTGAAATAATTTTATTTCATGCGTGAAATGCGAACAGTACAGATCTCGTTTTAAACTAATAATTATAACGTGGATCTTTCTGCAAATTCATATTCTTATAGTTATATTATAAGAATTAGATTTAGAGGAAAGTTTCCTTTGTTAACTAAAAGATTTAAAAATGCTATTAGGTCTGGTAGCGGTTTTATTTTATTAAAATTGATACGTTTTATTGCGTTTGAAAAGATTACACATCCGCAGTCTAATAATAATAAGTTTGCACTTTCTAAACTTCAAACTTTCACTAAATATACTTGAACTTAGAGTGTCAATTGCTTTCGAAACACAGCAATATTTATCAGAGCTTGAAACAAAATTACTTTAGGAAAGTGAAATCAGCCGAGCTAGTACAAGGGAAAACAATGTACTATCGGTTTCAAGGAAACAATAATAACTGGTAACTGCTTCTAAAAAATCTTGGTTGATGTCCATAAACCTTGCCATTTATAATACTTAAACCCGTTCGAAATTATTAGAGCGTGGTAACCAAAAACTTAGCATTTCCCTTCATATTCATTTTATTTGATGTTCTATTTGTATGTATATTTTACCAGTGGCAATAAATGATCTCCATTTGTCTTCCAGCTTGTAGACAAAAATAAACGTTTTGGAAAAATATACGATTATTCGAGTCTCGCGGATCGTTTTTATAGCCGCCGACTGTTAACAAGCATAAAAACGATCTACGAGGCTCGTGTAATCGTATCTACTCTTCCAAAATTAACCATTTTTTACAAGTTCAGGGACGATTAGGGAGAATTTATTATAGATGTTCCTGACGAATATACTTGACATAACACAAAATATAATCATTTCCTCATGACGAGTATATTCCTCAAAAACAATTAATTGGCTAAGAAGGATATGTATTTTAATATCCATCATTGAATTATGCTTTCTACAATAATGTTGTATTTAAACAACATATGAAAAATCAAATACAGTATAATTACAATAACTTGAACTCTTTTTCTAGCACAATTGCAACAGAAAACTAGTTAAATAAAACTTTTCCTAATGGAATTAAATGCAAATATATTTTAATTGAATTTGATTTAATTACAATGTTGAAGTGTTAAATAATATAGTAACTTCTTTGAATAAATCCATTATAAGTAGAGAAGTAGAGAATATCCACTAAAGTTTCTGCTGATTAGTGTATTGTTTCCTTCTTAAAATAAATGACGATTTTCTACGAATATAAGAACCAATAAATTTTTGAAAAGTATACAATTAATCAGAATAACTGCAGATTTACAATACTATATTATAAAATTGTATATTAAAATTCTAGTATATTAAAAAATTTTCAATAATTTTGCAGTAGGATAATGGAGCCAGTTTTTGTAGGATAATATCACATGTTGTACTTTTGGTTTGTTGTCAGGTATAATTAACATTGTATTTATCGAATATGACACATTATATTTTTTATTATATTTTATTTTATTTTAAAAGGACGAACCGATTTTTCTCTTCACCCTGTTTCCGTCTAGCAGTTTAGAGGAAGATGCGCCCGTCAAAGTGTCTGTAAACCGTTCGCGAAGTACAATGAAAATTTCTTGCTGCTAGCGTTGGGTGCCATTTCAATTATTTCGATGATTTCCAATATCTTGCCGATTAGCGGATGATTTTTCTACGTTGTTTTCCTGCCACGAAAAAACGAGGGGAGAGACACGGGATACCTACATACATATATGTAGTTGCGCGCGCTTGTGCAACGGCTTTCTGTGCTTGAATCGCGAGCGAGTTCAGTCAACGAGCCGCGTTCGTCAAAGCTGCGAGGTTTAGTGCGCGTTTTTCCGAACGTTCCGACGTGCATTTCATCTCCACAGGTGAGTACACGCTATCTGCATGCGTCCGTGGCGGAATCCGGTGAGGTCAACAGAGAGTTCCACCAATTGGTCGAACCACGAAACTGGAAACTCGAGTTTCGGTTATTACCAATTTCATTTTTACCGACTTAACTCGTTCTTAAGCTTTTCATTTTTATCCGAAGCTTGTTCGGTTCAAATGGGGGG
>NC_135780.1:7856152-7892375 GCF_028453695.1 Augochlora pura
GGGAGCGAGAGAAAGGGAGGGAGAGATAGCGAGAGAAAGGAAGAAAGAAAGTAAGAGAGAGAGAGAGAGAGAGAGAGAGAGAGAGGGGGGATCAATGAATATTTTTGTATTGCACTTTTCGTTTAAAAATTTGGTGGTATAGCTAAAACCTCGATTATATGAACAGATTGAAGAATTATTGGTAACCCGATAATACAATAATTACTTAGTTACTGTTTGGGAATAAATCCTTACTGATTTGTACAATAAACTGTGTTGAGTACGTGACCCCTCATATAATAATTTTGTTATATATTATTATTTTTGCATTGAATCTACTTGTGTACATATTTATAGGTTCAAATTGTAAATGATTAAATCTCAAAAAAAATTATTGTATAATGCGAAATGTAACGAATTTGGTTAAGAAAGGTTCGCATAATCGAGACTCTACTGTGTTTTTGATTTATCCTAGAAACATATTCGAGTGCTTCATGAAAGAGTGTTGGCTTTTTTATATATATTTATTAGCAAATACATATTTTATAATTTCTATAAAATACAAACTGAAACTGATTGTAATAAATATACTTTTTAACGGAGATACGGGTTTGTACATCGAGATCATGCGCACAAGACAATTGATATTCAATTGAAGTCCTGCGAGAAGACATTCATATCGAATCCTTTTCTCATGAGGACAAAGTCTCCAGACTCTTGCAAATACATCCTGTATTATTACTAGACGGCGGACTTTTAGTTTCCGATATTCAGATACAATCGAACCTCGACTATCCGATCCTTTAGTAGCAGAATTCTTCATTACTCAAACAGGTTGTACATGTGCGAAGCAATTTGTGTATGGCAATGTTTGTTAGACGCATCAATAAGGATTTAATCTAGCAATTTATTTCAGTAACAATTCTATTATCCGATCAATCGTGTTTTCCTCATTGATTTCCTGATGATTAGTTAGGGTAACGAAGTTCTATGTTAATTTTATTTTTGTAGTATTTCTATACCTATTGTTTAACATAAGTTGTATATTTAAAGGAAAAATTAGAGTTATTCAGTTAGATCTATTGAAATATTTATCAGCATAGAAGCATTTATAAATTAGATTTTCTTTGTAGTCGAGTGTTGAGAAAATATTAATATATTGGTAAACGTCTCATGGTAGTTTATTGTCAAAAGCATTATTAACAATTCTGTTTCTTGTATACTCTAAACTGTATTTGAAATATTTTACAAATTACCACGACACAGGTAAAAATCCAGGCAGATTACTTTGTCTCAGACACCCTGTATACTTGCCTCTATATCATAATTGACACTTTCATTAGGACAACCAAGTGTTTACTGACTTAGTATGTTGTACTATACATAGTGTACCACAAACATTATTATAAGACTATGATCGATAAGAACGAGGAATTAACATCATTATGAGAATGGCCATATTTGTTGCATCAGAGAATCATGAATTTTCAAAATATAAAATGGCACCTTTAAAAAGTTATTTTGGAAAATTTATATTAATGAATGGTAGAAAGAAAAACATATTTTTTCTACATTTAACAACGAAAAGATCTTTAATTAACATACCAACATATAAAATAACAATTTTAGATACCTATGGTTTATTTGTTCATATACTTAAGTATTAATAAACGGTGACATTTTACATTTATGCAATTACGTAGTAGAATAAAGTGAGAATTACGTTAAAAATTAGAAAGAATGGAAATCATAAAAGGAAAATTTGATAAAAATATTACCGATGTTTTCGATAATATTCATTGACACAGAGATTACAACATTGCAACAGTTTTGTTACGCAGCTGCTTGCGATACCACGGAATTCCTCATTAATTGCGTCCGCCATATTTTCAGCTCTCCATCCGAGGTTCAGGTAATACCGAGAAAGTAACTGGCCTTTAAAAACTTGAACTTGGGTCGTTCACCTTTAAAAGACATCCTCGTACAAAAAATTTCATTTCCCGGCTGAGCTATTAAAAATCATCGTGCACCCTTAAATTCATAATAACTAGAATGCAGATCTCTATACGAAATAAAAATTGTTTGCCTAAATTACAAGACATAAGACCCAAGCACAAGTATTTCTTTTCTTTCATAATTTTAATAAGTTAAAATTAAAATACAATAATATACATATACTAGATAACACATAACATATACTAGAAAAATTAGAAAATATTATAATAAAAACAACTGCTTTTATTAAGATATCCTACATATCTGTGAATTTTACATAATTAAAAGTTTTATATACATACATATTTTAAAAAATTATGTTATTATAACTATATTATTATAATAATTATAATAATTTTATTATGTTGTTATAATAATTTCCCAAAAACGTCGGTATATTCAAAATTTGTCTCGTAAAGCATTATCAAATTTAAATACATAAACGATTAGTTTTTCAACAATAGTTTAATCGATATTGTCAAAAATTAATACGTAATACAGAAAACGATTTTTATTTAATTTAACTAAGCATCAGTAATTATTTTGATAAAGCGAAATTATAAGAATATTGCAACTAAATATTAGAAACCAATGCATTTCGAGAATTTTGATTTAACTCCTGTTGGCTACAGTATAAGTAGAGAATTCTTATTTTGCATAAAGATCTGTGATCTAATAGTAATGTTTTCAAGAGTGGACAAAATTGTAAAAATTACGCGACATACTTACTTGAAAAGACTACTCGGAAAGCGAATTAGACGTGCAAAGTAATAAAACGACAAGGAATATTACAGAAACGCATATTTTTATAGAAAAGGACGTGAACTGTTTTTTAAAACCTGTATCAGTTGTTTGAATCAGATGAATTTCACCCAGACATAGGAAATGAACTTTCCTACTTTTATTACTAAAGTTTCACGATTATGTTTTCAGACTGGGAAAGAAGGATATCTGGTAAGATTATTTCTTAAACTTTATGATCGAAAACGTTTGGGTCACTACAATGATGCGTCGAACTTTTCTTATTATATTTGAGGGGAACAAAGCTGTCCGAGCAAACTGATTTTAAACCTAACCGCGAAATCGTACATGAAGTACGATTACTGCTGTTCGTTAGTTATCTATATAAACCTTTTTATATTATATAAAACCTAATTGATAAATGGAAAAATAATTGTTAAAAAACCTAAATGTTCTTCAATCTTTTACAAATAAAGCTGCATACACTATTCAGAGTTCGGATTAGTTATACATTCATAGTGTTTTCGGATATTGAAGATGAAATTTATTCGAATCCTGCAATTTATAATATTAAAAATTTTGAACATATTCTTTATTTTCTATACATTTATTTTCGTTTTGTATATCTTCTAGATAATGTAGAAGTGGTAGTGAGAATGGTAATAAGGAATTGATAAGGCACTTAGGACAAAAATGAGTACCTAAAACATACAGAGAAAGAATCGGAAATATTTAAGAATTCAACTCCTTTATTTAAATTATTTGAAATGATACAATTTATTTCTTATTTATACATACAATTTTATTGGTGAATTACTAATTATCATTATAATTATAATGTTCACCAATCGCTCATTAATAATAAATGGAAAATATTAATTATACGCTGAACGATAAAAAGGAGTTACTTTGTTGTTCACCTAAATGCAAATCATGAATAACATTTTATTTGCGAAACTAATTTATACGATTATGTATTATGTATAATACATAATTATTCATACATGTATGTTATATACATATTTAGTTGTCCCTCCTTGAAATCCCAACAAAAATTAACATTATTTTTCGCAAATAAGAAATAATAAATAATTTATATAGTATGTTGAATTATTCAAACGGTTCTTTAATTAAATAATAAATTTAATTATTCTTTGCAAATGAAATATTGATTTAATTTTTATTTTGTTATTTATTATTTGAAACTAAATTTGTCCATTTCTCTGGTTATTTGTAACTTTCCGAGTTATCAAGAGAAGAAACAATTATCTATGCTTATTTTACACGAATGCCCACAGTCTAATGATTACTAGCAATTGCAAAAATGATGATTTAAATTGTTAGTTGCGAATGTTCAAAGGAAAGTAATGGGGATCCTAGTTGAAACAAAATAAACCATTAGTGTTTCAAAGCATTAATAAATAAATAAATAAACAAAGACAGTTCATTGGTAAATAAGCATGTTATTTTATTAAAATTATTGCTTTCTCATTCTAAGAAACTATCGATACGCTTATATCTGCTATTAACCCTCGTCGTACCACGTCCAAGTTTTTCTCGAACCCAGAGTTCCAGGTGTGCCTCAACAATTTAGCACTTGATATTGTTTATGTATACAAATGTAACAAATTGTAACAAATACAAAAACAAATGTAGTAAGTGTAAATCGTGTTAATAATGATGACAATGACAATAAACCTGGTACTGCGAGGGTTAAAAGATGTGATGTATTGTTAATCAATATTGCAACGTTACCAGCTTTTGACTATAACAAATTACAATTGAAATATTTATACATCCAATTATGTTTACAATCTTCTTAGGGTATTAGTAAAATAAAACTCGATGAAAGGCTCAAATTAGATATAATTTAGTTTTAACATGAATGATAATCCATCGCAGGTCGAACTTAATTATAATGGATAGACTAAATTTGATATCAATGTAACACAACTTTTAAATTAATCCTAATCGGTTTAAATTAAAATTGATGTGATTTCAATTTATACATAGGGAAGTTCTACGCATTAGTACTTAATTCATACATAAAAGCATTTTGACAGGGTTCTATTTAGGACCATTCTATTTGATAATTGAATTAAAAGTGGATTTAGATAGTAGTGGTTCGTATCTAGGCAGTCATAACACAAAATAAATATAATTCTAATAATTCTATTAATTCTAGTAATTATAGATAGGTTCAATAAGCTCTTAAGTTAACTAATTACTAGACTGCAGGTATTCCTGCAAAATAAAAATTCTCTATGTTAATTGTAAGAATTGTAACTCTTTTCTTGTTTCTGTCTCTTTCTTTTAATAATTTGAATAAGGTATACATAATGCAAAAGTATCTTCAAATTGTTTGTTTGTCTTTATTTCTTTATTTTGATCTAGTTATTTTTGCTGAAAATGCATAAAATCTGCAGTCATTTAATTATATTTCGAAGGTGTTTAAACGAAATATTAGCAAGCAAAGAAATAGCTAACAGAAAATACAGAAGAATAATATAACAAGCTGCTTAACGCCTAATCTAGTTATTCTTAGGTATTTCTAGATATATAGATATCAAACATTAACTAAACTATAGATCAGTATCATCAATATCTTCGCGAACATTTGTTTCTTAAATCACGCTAAAAAATAATTAAAAACTAATCGATGAGATTTAACTCCAACTTAACATATGCTTCACTCAAACTTAACAAACAGTATTCGAGTAAAAAATTGACTGTATCATAACAAAGATGGTTAGTTTAATTATAGTAAATCTACGAACAAGTATTGTCTCACGCTAAGCAAAAATTGTCTTTGTTAGTTATAAAGAAAAACAAACTATTTCGTATAAGTCACACACTTTTTTGTTCAACAGAACGAACAATTTTCCTGTTATGGAAATTGTCTGCGACAGTAAACTAACACAACATGCTTATCGTTAGTCTGCGGATATTATATATTCATGGCGAATATGCATACGTGTAATTTGAAGTAGTAACATGATTTAATGAACTTAAGAGTGTAAATAAACTATATTTAACTGTTCGAAATCATTCATAAAGGAGCAAAATTGCTATTTAATATTTACTTCCTCTAATAGATAATCCATGTTTATTCTGTACAAAGACCCACGTTCTATTTGTCATTCAAACTGTTGTGAAATACACCAAAACGCTAAAATATTGTACAAAAAAATATCATGTACGGTCACGTCCCTAAACGTTAATTAAGTTATCCACTAAAGGCTGCAAGAGTTACTGTTTGTCTAATTGTGCGTTTTTTATTGATACAGTTGCATGCAGACTTTCTTAATTACGTTCGTACGTTAAACAGTGAGTGACGCACGTTTGCAAGAAAGAATGTAAAACGCTTAGTAAAGTGTCACCGCAATAAATTAAAATTTTAGGAACGTATTAATAGGTAACATTTATACACTTTTTAAATATTTGAAAGCTGTAGAATTTAAAAAAGCTACCTAATGCTTACAATATCTTAGAGCAGAATTTTATTTCTACATAATTACATAACACGAATTTACGCGTTATGTATGTAAACCTGAATTCGTCTTAAAATATATTTACTCGTAGTTGCTATGATATAAAATAATAGAAAAATATATAAGTATATATTAAAGTTTCGTTTTTTAAAAGACTCCTAACGTTTACTTTATCTGGTAGAATGTTCTATTTCAAATTTGCATACGCGATTATCTGTAGTATGAGTAAGTTGTCGTATTTAGATAACACGGTAGCAAGTTACAAAGTAACCATACGCACGTACTTTTTGATAAATTGTTTTCTTACGTTATTCTACATAATGCTTTCGTCGGTCTGTAGACATTAGGTAGAGCGATAATTATCAGTCCCTATCTTATTAGGATGTAATATGAAAATCTGGATGCAAATTTAAAAATGTTTACAATCATATTACCAAACTGCTCTCGTTGGTCGCACGGATCTTTTAGTATTTACGGAAATTTACAATTAGACTCAATAAATTAGCAAAACATCATTCAATATCATTAATTAAGTGAATTCGATAACTGAGTACTCATTTGAAATTTGAGTAAATGAATTAAAACAGCAGACACGTCTAAAAATATATGTTTTATAAGTTAAGTTAAGTTAACACGAATCAATTTATTAACAATTTGTTTGTTTCTATTCGTTCACTAATAAAAGGTGATATTTAATTCGTACCGAGTTTTACATATTGGTTGTTGATTCACAATTGTATAGTTCATTAATACCGTCGAATTAATATAGAGAAAGGTTTCGATCAATATAAATTACATAACAAAATTGCATTAGTATTGCTAGCTATCCTCTGCGATACACCACTGCCCTTTCAATGAGAATCACTGGGACATTTCGCGGAATCCATTCTTACTCTTACATTTCACTTCGCAGCCTCAGCTTGATTAAGTTTCTCTTTTTCGTCCTTCTCTCCCAGTTGATTCATCGTTACTTCGTAGCTGGCACTAGCTTTCCTCTTCGGTCCCAAACAAGTTGTAAAAACCGTGTCGCCGATCCCAAAATTTTCGCCATCCTCAATACTTTCAGGCATCGGCTGGTTGACCGTCTCAGGCAAGTACAAAGCTAAGAACCCGGACACTAGAGCAACGAACCCAAACAAGACCGCTGGGACTTTGGGATTAAACGAGTCCAACAGTATGATCATCGGCGTTAAAGCTCCGCTCAGTCTGGCGCACATGGATCCGATACCCAGGGCAGTGTTCCTAATCACGGTAGGGAACAACTCGGCTGTATAATTGTAGATGACTGCGAACGAACCGGCTATACAGGCTTTGCCAAACAAAACGATCACCACGATCGCGGTAGCTGCCGCGCTGCTACCAGTTGGCACACTGGATGCCACAATGCAGCAGACTCCGCCAATCAGCATGAAGGTGCTAACTAAACACCTTCTTCCAGTCCTGTCCATCAACAGGCACATTAGAATGTAAGAAGGCAATTCGACGAGTCCGCTGAAGAACATCATCAGGAAAGGGTTGCCAACCAGGTTGCCTGCGTTCAGCGACAGTCCGTAGTAGACGAGGGAATTGGCGAACCAGTTCAGGCAAACGTTCAACGTTTTTTTCCGCAAGTTAGGCGTCTTGAAGAGGTCCAAGGCTCCGTAAGATCTGTCTTCTTGCCTGACACGCTGGACCTTGGCTTCGCTGATCAATTTAGCTGCGTCGATGTCCACGTTGTTCCCATTCATCCTCAAACCCTTCTGAACAATCACCAGGGCCTCGCTAACCCTGCCTTGGGCCCACAGCCATCTCGGTGACTCATCCATGAGCCACCAGTGACCGATCAAAAGAGCACTGTGCAAACCGTAAGTGATCTGTAGCCACATTCTATCTTTGATCACGGATCCCCAGACCGCTACCATCATGAAACCAACTGCGAAGGCTAACTGGAACATCACTCCGCACACTGTTCTCTTAGACGCGCCGACCAGCTCCATAGTTAACACGAATCCCGTGATATAGGCTCCAGCTGATCCGAAGATTCCGTAAAGGAATCTTAGAGAAAGGAAAATATAGTAGTTGTTCACTAAAGCGACGGTCACTCCGAGGATCAGTTGAGCCACTGCGGACACGTAGAAGATGATCTTGCGGCCGTACTTGTCCGCCAGGCTTCCTAGGGTCACCGCGCCGATGAAAACACCGAACATATAGGTCGATTGGGCCAGCGAACCCATCCAGCGCTGGGAACACACGAAGTTCCACTCCATAGCACGAGACGATTGGAAGTATTGAGTGTCGTACGTCCAGGAGTTACACTTTTGAATAGTATTGTTTACGTCTAAATAATTACAAGTGTCTATCGACCGAGGAAGATCTTCTAGCATAAACGACGCGTTCCAGGCAGCCGACGAAGCGTTCAGGGTGCCTACGGATTCCGGGATGTCGCATTTGTGTGGTGGGACGGCTGCTACTGTTAGCAGTGTCATCATGTGAAGACCGGCTGTCAACGCACCGATGACGTGCAAGGAGAACTGCCAGCATTGGTACTTTCCAAACTCGCCCAGATACGACATAAGCTCCTCGAGATTCTTATCGACGCTCGCCATGGTTGATTTTATCCAACAAGTTTGGGAATAAGAGCGATGAAAGGGCTGCTCGAGGTTACACACGAATTAGACAGAATTTCGCTAGGATTTAATAGCGGTTTTAAGTGTTACATTCTAAGCGTAGTGGCACTTAGTTTCTTTTCCGATTTCAAGTCAAACTCCAGGTACTTCGATGTTTTATCGCTACTGTTTTTCCAGAATTTGTTGACCACGATCCTCTTTGTTTCTTCTTCTATCTTTTCTGTTATGAAACCTCTGTGTTTGCTCTGGCTTAGTCTTCCGTAGCGGTCGCTGTGTTCTTCTTACACTCAATGTTGTTTTTTAATGTCCGATGCGAACAATTTCTCTCTAGTATTTTTCTAATTCTGGAGTATAAATTTTCTTCTTCCTCGATTAGTGTTAGATTTGAGTGAACGGTATGGTCTGAGAGTTACTAGAGATCGATATAATTGTTTAAAAACGATTTAAATAAAAAAGACAATAATAAATAATTAATAAAACGATTTAAAAAACGGAAGAAATTGACAGTTGAGTTCGAAGCAAAGTGGTTGCACGGTCATGTGAAGTGTTCTCTTGCAATGCCCACGGTGAACTGGATCACTCCTCGTATGCGTTCGATTGACTTTCTACGAAAACTGCAGGCGTCCTTCAATCTTCGTCGTGTACAGTTCTTGTTAGACTGTTTGTATCGATACGAGTGGTTATTGTCGATTGAACAAGATTCGTGAGATGACTTCTGAGATCATCACTCTGTAAAGAAAACACATTGCGGTCAGTTACAGGTGTTCTGTATAGAATATAAAAAATGTTTCGTAGAAATCTTTGAACACTGTTTCCAGTTATATTTTTGTAACATTTTGAATGGCAACCGAACGTACATCTTAAAACATTTTTCTGTTCATTCACGTTTGCTATCAATATTAAAACATATAACTAGAACGTTGTTTATGAATGAGACACCCAGTACACTACGCGGAAAACCACGTACCATTCACTATAATGTGTGCGGTTAAGAAACTTTTTTTAAATAATAATTACGCATTAGAAATGACGTTTCAACATTCAGGACTTAGAGCGACTAATTATGTAATATTGCATAGTTTTTGTGTAAGAACACATAATATTAATGTAACAACAAGTATTTTTAATAATACTGTTTAATTGTTCTTTGAGAGATACAAAAAGAACAGCATAATTACTTGTTTCTAAGCAGTATATCAAAACAAATATTTATCAATCATTTGACATGCAAAAAATAAATACAATCGGATTTGAAAAAGCAGATTTTACTTCGTTACATCAGAGTAATTGATTTCTACAATAATTTAGTGTTAGGTACATTAACAGACTATTACTATATCAGGCTACAAAATACAAAACACTTATGTATAATTTTCCAATTACGTGAACTACTTTTTAAATATCTTTCGACCCATGTTGCAGCGATAGTGGCGAATAATACAATTGCTTTCGTAATTAACACCCAGAAAGCACAAATATTTTTTCATTTATTATATTACCGAAATACTTGATATAATATTTCAATTGTTTTGCTAATGTAATTATCAAAACTCGCTGTAGCTGTCAAAACGAGCGCGTATCCAACGTCACGACTAAAATGCACAAACGAAACAAAAATCTTCTTGTAATTTGCACAAAATGGAACGCGAACCTTTCTTCTTCGATGATATGTCAAACATCTGCTATGTTACACAGAAGTCTGGTAATGATTCGAAAAGTTCTGGCGACGCGTTCGATGTTCGACTGAGCTCAGAATCACGCTGCAATCACTATAAAAGCGTGTCTAATGCGTTATCACGTGTACACCGCAGAGATATCGCTAGTTTTCGTTGCCACCGACCAGAAGCAGTGCCGATTACCCTAATTTCAACAGAGTTTTTTCAGTTGATAATATTGCTCCGCAGATAAGCTTCGATGGTATTAAATGCCAGAATGTAGTAATTTTCCTGTGGCCTTGCTTTCTATCCTGGTTATGACCTGCTGCGATCGTAACGACACTTGTGCTACACTTCAGACTAAAGTATACTTTATGTTGAATAAGTAAGTTTCATGAAAGAAAACTAGGTTTGTGGTCCGAATTGAAAGACATTGAAACAAATGATGGATAATGTCTAATGTCTTTGACAAATTTTAAAAATATATTCTCCAATTTTTAATGTTCGGTTGTTTATTGGAATGTAGTTATATACAGTTATTTAACCATTTTTAATTATTAGCTAAATATAGTTTTTATTAAATATAGCTTCACAATTGATTGCGTTAAAAGTTTGATTGTTATATTGCAGAATTATTGGCATTAGATAGATTAATTAATCCATTGAACGTATTACAATGATATTAAACATCTTGAGCACATATAAAAATAATAAATAATGGGTTAATAGAATATTATAATATACTATTAATGATTTCATTTGATTAGTGTTTCTTTACACTTCGTTCCTGTTACACATTATAACAAGTGTTTAATACCTTAATTCAGTAAAAAAATATTTGTTTCCCATATTTTATGCACCAGGAGTTACTTTCGATAATTTTATTTGTTATTGTTACCAAGTAACCTTGACATCAAGCGAATATAGTTATCTTATTTATCTCCATTCTCGTAAACAGAATTGGGATGGGAATTGAAGGAATCTTGAACGACTAACAATCCGTAAAACACTGTGTTTTGTTCAGCTTTTTGAAGCAGATGTCTTATTCTCTGTGTATTTTAGTCGACTAAAGGTCTCACATTACCATCCTTTCATCATGCAGACTACTTAATGATCTGACAACATTCGATCAATGCTTTGGTGTCAATTGATAAGGTTCAATCGATAAAATTTACATAATCAAATGAATTCGGGTATTAAATCATGTCCGTTTAATGTAACATTCATTAAATGTAAATATGTGAATCGTGATTATTACTATTTATTTTAATTTATTCGTATAATCATGATTACATTATTTTGGAATTCATTTCCCGTGTCTGCTCTGTTGTTAATTATTGTATCAAGTCTCCAATTTGCTTTCTACATTTTTCTGCACCCGTGGATTATGCGTCAATTTATTCCTAATAATAAATGAATATTATGTTTTAGTGGATTCTAGCAATACTTGAATAAAGAATTTAATGTAAATTGTATTTTCTTCGATATGAAATACGTTCTCGTAAAAGTATAAATAAACGTACAAATTAAGTTGTAGAACTTGTATAAATATATGCAATATTCTACATGAATGGATTAATAATTGATTTAAAATTGAGGTGGCGTCAATTGTGATAAAGACGTAAAAATTGATTAACCCAAGGTTCGTGGATTAATAAAAACAGCCAATTTTAATTTACTTGATAAAAACAATAAAAATACATTTCTGCAGAATTATAACGTTTCTTATCATAGTAAACGCCCATGGATATACGTTTACAATCTGAATAATCGTAAATTAAGAAATTAGAAACCGCTCATTATGATTTGTGTCCTTAAACCTAGTGTTAAAATGAATCGACAGCTCATCAATCTTTTTAAATCATATTAATATTATATATATATATATATATATATATATATTGGATTCTATATTGGATTCTATATTTGGATAATGAATGTACTTTATCGAACTAAAATTTAAATGTTCGACAATTGTAATGTTACTTTCTTTTAAATGAAAAGTTATGAAAATTATGTTTCATTGTCTGCAACGTGCGCAAGCGAGTCGAGCGATGCATCTAGAACTCATGCTATTCGTCCAAAATAGACTTTATTTTTTCCGAGAAAGTGTTAACGCGTTGAAAACGTGCGTACGTTCATAATTGCGACATCGCGTTAAATTGATTCGTAAGCTTTCCATACCTGGTGGACTCGACCGTTTTCCTGCCTAATGCACTTCAGAATAACCGGTTGCCATCCATTCTGTTTTCCACGATCTATTTTTACATGTCCCGCGTAACGTTGTTTTCGTCAACATGGTCCATACGTTTCTCCGTTCCAACACAAGTTCAACCACACTGTTTCATACACCGCGCAATGGTTCGGCGGATATCAATCAGCCATCTTGTCAAGTGACTTTCACACGATATTGCTTTCGGCACGGTTTTCCATCGAAGAGCCAGTGTCTCATGATCGCTATGCACCTTACGTGACTACCGAGCGAAACGGTCGATGCCAATGAACTGTTGTTAGCATATATGGTAATGAAATGAGTTTCAAGATGCATATAATCATTGGCCTTAAGTTCATGAATTATTGCACATCGCCGTATACAATGAATTGACAAATGAATTCGTGTAAACAGTTTTCATGGTTCTTTTAACACTAAGCCTACGAAAGCGGTCAAATGATCGCCTCTTAAACTTAGAGCAAAACTTACTGCACAATATTCTCTGTAATAAATGGCTGCTTAATTTTTCAATATTTATCGCCATACTTCACCCGGTAGTATATTTTAGCGAGCGATTGTATATAAGTATAGGAAAGATGCGTCCGCAGCGTTGATTTAATCCGTGCTCGGGAGAAGTGAATTAGCGCAGTTGGACAGCTTTTATCGAGTCTTTGGATAAAGATAGAATCTTTATCTTTCTGATCAAACGGAACTACACGTACTTTCTATCTTGGATTTAGGATTTACGTGCTCAGATGCAATGATTTTGACTTTATGTTCGATTTTTGTTCAGCGTTATTATTAAACATGAGTAGCATTCTTATAAAGTACTTATCATATTTTTTAAAATTGCAATGTGCATTTAAGTGTTGTTGTTTTATGTAATTATGATAACGTATTTGATATATACACGTGTCGAAATTGGACCGCATGCATTGTTAATAATTTGCGATTTCGAATTTTCTACAATATATTTCCAAAGATAATCATCGAATAGAAAAAAATTTTGATTTAAAAATTCTATGTACAAATGATCGATGAACACTCTAATAGTATTAATATTAACGCTTGGTAACTTGTTTATTCTCCTAAATAACTACTTTATAGAAAATGTTTCTTAAGAGACAAGATATAAAGATACTAGGTAATGCAAGCAATTATTTTCCAAGAAAACATGAGGAGATATGTATCTACTAAATTCTACTAATAAATTAGTCAGCTAAGAACTTGCGCCAGAAGCGTTCGTTAAGGATTCATGCATTTCCAAGAGTTAACTGGAGAAATACCACTACAGCGTTATTAGAAAAGCTGCTGATTGATTCAGATATACCAGGAGATTATTCATATGGAATTTATTGCAAGTGACTACAACCTTCACAGTATTTTATATTATAGAACAATATGTTTTAGTTTACTTTAATTATCTGCTTTTTAAATCAAGAATATATACTACATTTAATACTTTTATAAGAAATTAACTTATACGCCAAACAACTCTTTAAATAATTGTTCATAATTAGTGAAAATTCTACTATTGCTGTCCAATGCTGTTATTTACTACGCCAAAAATTGGCAACACTAATTTCGCTACGATCATTTATGTTTTAATTTTGCAATAATCGTTAAAAGACTAAATATTTCTGTGATTTGATAAAAGAGAGGAACAAATAGAAAAATTATTCGTCGATTACGGTATAACAGGTATACAGTGCCATGATTACGTTGTGAATATCATTTAAAATGACAATAACCAGGAAAGTTGACCGCATATGCATAAAATACACAAAATGGCAGTACATGCTTAACATATTCGCATGCAAACTAATGAAACGAATAATTTGTTTCGGGTCGAACATGAAAGTTATTTCGTTCTTCTTCCATGAGAGAATGAAAGATTTTTTAATGTTTTGAGTAAAAATAAAGCTCGTGAGAGTTCTGTTTTATATTGGGAAAATACTGAATTCCAGAAGGAATACAAATAAATGAAAAGCTTAATTTGAATAAAAACTGACAAAAGATGCATCTATTGAAAGCAATGTTGAACTTATCAACAATAATAAAAAAATAAATCAACAATAATAAAAAAATAAATCAACAAATAAACAAAAATACGAGCATTTACGCACAGTACGTACGGGCGAAGGAAGAATTGTGTTTTAACGAGAGAGTGCTGCAGTACATACTGGCAGCTAAATGAAAAAATATATTTTCGATATGAAAGTCGAGATTTTGCGATTGCTGACAATAATTGTAGTATAAATTAAGAAATTAATATCGTTTCTGAGGCAAGTTGTTTACAAAGATATACGATACTTTCATCAAATAAATTAAATATTTGAAAGTATTCAAATTGTTTTTTAATACTAAATGACATTACTAAGATTGGACCTAGTGACTTGAATTGTTTCTGCGACGTTAAAAGCACTGGTTTACTAAACAATGTCTTAGAAATTAGAATTGGTTGCAAGTGCAAAGAAAAAAAGATCTCAAGTTTTAAAACGAGTACTATTAGGTTGGTGCATACGAAATATCGGATTTTTAAGTGAGTATATAAAACTGTATATCTTTTTTCAAAAGCTATTGATTTAACCAAAATGTGCCCCATTTGTTTCAATACACATTTCCCAACGCGACTTTAATTCATAGATGTCTGTCTTCAAGAAATTTTGATTTTTCGGATCAATAAACTATAGTATGGAATTTTTCAGACTGTCTCCATTTACATACTGTTTAGCCGATAAAAACTACGTATACGTCGTACAAAACAATTGTGAAATTAAATAAAGTAAAATATACAATTTTATAAAATATAGATCTTTCGCCAACCGACTTTCACTATTTTAAACATTTAGGACAGTTTTTACGGGCTAAATAGTACATAAATGAAGACAGTCTGAAATATTCCATATCAGAGTTTATTGATTCTAGAGATCAGAATTTGTTTAAGACAGGCATTTCTGTATTGAAATCTCGTTGAAAAAGGTGTAGTAAAGCAAACTGGCCATATTCTGATTAAATCAACAGCTTTTGAAAAAAGATACACAGTTCTATATATATTTATTTAAACATCCGACATTTCATGTGCAACAACCTCATAGTTTCTTATCCACAAAAATGTTATAATTAGCAGAAAAGAAGAAGAAGAAAAGAAGAAAAACTTACCGATCAAAGCTCGCTTCAGAAAACATCGCAGAGAGGTTCGTTTCTTCTTTATGCCTGTCGTATATTGAAAGGAACGAAGTCGTACAGTCAATTAAACGATTAGCAGTAGCGCCGGTGTTTTAAGCTCGATGAGCGTCCTTGTCCAATTATCAAACGTCCCTAATTTGAACTTCAGAATTAATGGATCGGAACGTGAAGGTACGTTATCTTCTCGCGATGCTCGGTTACTTGATTGTTCGGCGAGGAATGTTGAACATGACTGATCTGTCGAATGCAAGATAAACTGGAGCAAACCGTTACGAGAGGTGTGTACGTCTGTAGCTGTATGTATCCAATCACGTGTACTTGGTCTGAGAGTTTTCAAGTATACTCGAAATACAAGTACTTTAATCGAACTATCAGTTAGCATTTTTGCGAGACTTAAAATATTTTGTTTGGATCACAAGGCAGAAACACGAAAATAGCGTGACGAAAATATGAGTGGATCGATTCCGTTGATTTAACTCACAGGTGGTCGAAAAGTAATGTAATGAATGACTAACGACTATGAATAACGCGAAATCGAGTAAGTCAATCAAGAATTATTGAATAACTTAAGTAATCAAAGCAAATGCAATCGTTGGTCATGAGCAACGCTGTAATCATTAATCGTGTAATGATCACTTATTTTTATTATGATTACCTGAAAAATTCCTCGTTTTCGTAGTTAACAATAATCGTTTTCAGAAAATCTGCATGTGATTTCTGTAATGATTTCTGATTTATTCTTACAATGATTAATTGATTAATGATTGTGATTGCCAGACTGCGGATTTTATGCATTTTCGACAAAAATAACTACAGTGAAAATGCACTTATAAAGACAGTAGAAGAATTTTAGAATATTTTTATCCTATGCGTATAAATTATTAGAGGAAGGAGAAACATTTTTAATTGACTTGTATTTGTTATAATTAACTTAGATTCGTAGCCTACTGACTAGTATGACTACGTTTCGTAATCGATTACTGCCCAACTCTAATTTAAGCCGGTTTTTTTTTATATGAAGCATGGTTTCTTCTCGGTCCTTTTGTACGCCATTGTTGCATCAGGCAATGCATTTTCGTAATTACAAGCGATCGATTGGAAAGGGACAATTACGACATGCATTTTTCAGTGTATGAGGCCACGGTTCTTAGAAGAGAAAGTCATTGTCCGGTGACTACCTATTGACTGTTTACGCGACGCGTTTATCGTATGCTAATTTGACACTGTCGCTGCATTTGAACATTTATTGAAGTACAAGTTTACCTCAAAGAAATTCCGCTTGGCGATAGTTTCTTAGTTTCTCCTCAACGGTAGTAGTTTAGTAATAAATAATACACGATCAACCCTGTAACGAGTTGTCACTTATTATACAAAGTACTTTTTAAAGTGTCGCGAAAATTAATTATGAGATATATAATATTTTAATGATCAACTCTAGGTTAGCCTAATAAAGACAGTTTAAGAGATTCATGGAACCATGAACTGCTTTATAAAAATCTAAAAAAAGAAAACATTTCTTGCATAAACTATACAATTCCTTGTTCGCAACTGCGTATAATAATATAAATCATTTTGGTTAACATTCACGTTTGCTTGAATTACACAAACTCGAATATACCATAAATGCACAAAAATTCGCAGTATAAGAATATATATAGGGTGTCCCAAAAATGTCTAACAATTCGGAAATGGGAGATTCCTGAGGTTATTCGAAACAACTTTTCCTTGTATAACAATCTTTTTCGAGGTATTGTTAACAAGTTATTAACGAAAAACAGTGACCAATCAAAAGCGAGATCAGCTGGCGAAACGACTGAACCAATGTCAATAGTTTTTGTTAATAACTCGCGAACAAATCCGCGGATCGCATTTTTGCTAAGGAAGAACTTGTTGCAAATGATGTCAGGACCCCCTCGTTTCCTGATTGCAAGTGACTTTTGGGGCACCCTGTGCGCGTCTATACACATGTACATACAATAGGAATTGTAAAAAAAGTATACAATTTATTCTATGAACTTTACAGTCTCGTGATGATAAGATATAGTTCAAGTTCATTATCTAGTAATCATAAACATTTATCTTAACGTATTCGATGTAGAATCGTTGATCGAGTTGCACGATATCGTGAAAGGCTCGAGATTGGTAGTAATCGAACGTAACTATTCGCGATCCAGGCGAAGATACAGCGATTACTATCTCGTACAAACTAATCCAGGAAACGGAATCATTATTATGCCGGTGTGGCAAGCAATCTTGCAAGAACCGTAAGGTGAACCATGTATCGACATTCCAGGATAGTTGCCAAGCAGGAAATATTTGTAAAAGGAGACTGTACGATGATGCCGAATTACTGGACGGAAGAAAAAAATACATTGAATGGTGTAGAGGAGTCAGCGCTATAGTTACAGCCCGTTTCAGAATTGCAGGAACTTCTGTTATACAGATAAATGTTTTATTTTACATTTTTTAAATTTCGATCCATTTCGTTTGTTTGGAAAATATGTTGTAATTGGACGACGGCCGAAGTGAAATAAGAATGTATTCTTTGTGCAGTCACATAAACTGATCGCGTTTTTAAAACATTTGTTTGCCCATGGGAAGGCAGAATACTTTGTTGTTGATTAGCATATGAATTATTTCTAGTAGCCACTATAGACCTCAGTTCATCGTTATTCAATCGAAAGTTTATGTTTTTATATTGGACTTTAATTTTAATTTTTAAACAAGATCTCCGTATTTGTCTATATGCTGTACTTAATTTCTTACATTCAAAAATCTCACTATTGTGTAAATATGTTAGTCTTTTTTATATATTTCAGCTGGAATTTTTAAAAATGTCAATTATTCGAAGATATACCATAACGTCCATATCCATAGCAGATATCCATAACATGATCTGGAAGCTGCTTATTGGATATGATTTTTTATTTATTACAATAAAATTGTACGAAATACTTTGAGAAACAAATACGACAACCAATGCTCCTATTAATTATAGTATAAACTAATATTATGTACCGGACACTTGCATATAGCAGAAACACAACTTATTTTCACAACTTATCGTTACTTTTAGTATGACCCTAATTAATGATTGATAATCTCAGAAACTGATCTTTTTAAGTTTCCTCTTTTATGTACCAGATTGCGGCACAATAATGTTGAAATTTCAATGAATCAATGACGTAATGTGTCCGATATAATAGCCAATTTTGAAATGTTCAAAATATTTACAGCCGATGTTGAAGACAATGATGAAGTATTTATTTATACATGAATGGAAAATCGAAGTGTGAACACGCATATAGATACCGATTAAAAGACAGCGGATGTAATTAAAAGTGTAAGAATAAAAATTGATAAATTGATGACCTCAACAAAGTAGTTATCAATTATTGAAAAATGAGATGTAGTGTTTTTATTATAATTATATTACACTTGATACTACTGTTATCGTTCAACGGAAGAACAGCGTTTTCTAAATAATTAATAAGGACATTTTATATATTTTTATTATTGGAAATTATACTTAAATTATACTTGATCACGTTAGGTTAAATGTTTTGAACTGTTTCGTTTTATGACCTTTTCTATAAAAATCCAATTAAGAATTTTAGATAATGATGAGTAAATATATGCTTGCAAGTGTAAACTATGAACATTTTTTAATTAACCAAATATAGGGATATTGCAGTGAAAAATTAATTCACTTGTCAATGTAACCTTCGGAAAAGAAAATTAATATTTTTATTTAAATATACAATTTTTACAAGCGCTGTTAATATGTAAATATTATTATTAAATATGTAAATATAATATCAGCTGGTGTTACATAAATACAATATAAATTATTGAGTGTTTTCGAAGTTAAACACTGATTTTTCTTTATCTGTCTCGTGAACTAATTTAATTCATTGTCTAATCATTATAGTTGTAATTCATAGAAGAGTTTTCCAACTTGATTTAATATAGTGTTGTATATAGTCCTAGACTCGAATTAACTTTTACATTGTTACAGATATCTCAACGAGAACTTAACAAAAACACTATTATATAAATATTATTATATATTATTATAAATATACAGGGTGTTTCACCCAAACGGGGTGCTAAAAATAATTATAAACTTAAAGTAACTTTTACATTTTTACTGATATTTAAACTAAACAAAACCATATTTGAATCTTCCTGTATATGTACAAATTACTTTGAGCCCATACTTATTCACATCGCTGTAAATCTGATCACTATTACTACCTATTATGCAAAATAAATGCTTAAAAGTAGCATAAACATTTGCTATCTTTTAGATTATAAACAATAAAGTAATCGTGGAGATCACATTCACAAGAAAAATCATGAAGCAGACAAAATTTGCACGCATAGCTTTGAGACACCCTGTACAACATGTAATAGCATTGATGACGTTCGAAGCTTTTCTCTTACTACCAGTTTGCAGCAGGATTTCACTGTCGTTCGATGCATATTCAGGACAATTCACAAACATGGATATTAATCTCCCACAACCTTCGTATGCACATTTTGTATTTAATTTATACTTAAAAAAAAAACACATTTAATTTTTAATGTAGCAACTATTTCCTTCAAGACAAATTTTTACGAATCTCAGAAGGACGTTTGTAATACTTTCTACATGATTGAACAGAAACGTATAATTTCCTTTAACATTTATTTCACCGTTGGAGTTTCTATTTAACTTACCATGCGGTATAATTTAATGGAAAGTTTTTGTCTGTTGTTTGACTTTTGATTATTTTCCAAAATGAATTTTGATTGTAGAAAATTGAGTATTAATAACATTCTTCAGTCGATCACAACTTTCTTTTTCGATAAAATTTTGTTTAGGAATCATTTATTAGATTGCAATTACAATTATACTCAATCTTAAATCTTACTAATTATTATGTTGACAGTGTAAGACAGAAATGAAGCGAAATACATTACATATTGTCCCTTTGAAATCATTTGATGATTAACAATTATTATTTTTATATTTTATTTATATATATTGGCTTGCATATTTATGTAATAACACAATTTTAATTCTGAAGAAATGAATAATGGGACTTTAAATAACGATAAAAGACGGGTTTAATTATCACGCAATTATAGCATGTCTGTAACTGATAGTTTATAATGTATAATTAATGTCATGTTTGCGAAGCACTTGAAAGCAAACAAACAATAATATATAAAAATCTCTGTGCGAGGTGAGGTAGCGAATGGTGAAACTATATGTATATTATGTGTTTCACTTGTATGATTTCTGGGTTTACGTTAATAAGGTCAATGGTGCGTTTAACTCGCAATGTATTTGGCTAAATTTCTACGAAACGCTGTTAACGTAGTAACTAGTTAACGAACTGTAGAAACTAATTACAGTATTATAATGGTTAGAATATTAGTTTCATTAAAAATTAAGTTTTATTTTAATTGCATTTTAACAAAGTACTTCTAAAGAAAATTTTATCGCAAAATAAAACTGTAAATTATTATCAAATTAATAATTAAATCTTACTGTTAAAATAGTGAAAGAACCATACGAATAATATATGAATTAGATGGAAGATTTTTTACGTTTTTATGGTAAAAAAAGTAAGTGAAATTTTAAGCTATGCACAGAATAACTAAACTTAAAAATATCAAAGCGCGTTATTTGCAATGTATTATTTCATGTGTTATGATCTTTGTAAAAATAGATACAGACAGATATTAGACATCGTAATCGACACGATTAGTTTAAAAATTTTGGAATACATTTTACTATTTTCTAACTGAAACTAAAATATTTGATCGGAGTTCGATAATCATGTTATTGCTATCGTTTATGAAAAGTTTAATTCCTTGGTTTTTGTAAAGCTCAAGTGTTACTTTTCGCAAGCTTTTATATAATTTAATTTTACGGCAAATAAAGGAAAACCACAGGCCATTGTAGACGAGATAATGAAATGCTTGTGTGTGGAACATGATTACGTAAGATATGAATGAAGTATCTGTTCCATATGCTGGCGATGATTTTAGATGCACTAGCAAGAATGTAGTTTAACGATCAGAAATGAAAAAACTGTTAGGAATCTGGTATTTGCTAGTGAACGTAAATGGTTCAGGGTCTTATTTATAGCATTTCTTCAAATAAAAAAGGAAAAATCGAAAAATTTATTCAAATCATAATTTGAAGAATTTCTTCGGTTTAGATTAGTCGAATAAAATTTTATTTTAAATATTGTCCTCGAATAATGTCCAACTCTGTTCTACTTATGCACAGATATACAGGGTGCCCCAGTATTAAGTCGAAGTATGAGTGGAAATACGAAACGAATTCATCGCATTCGAGTCTCTGTTTTGGAAAAATCATTTTGAATTTTTTGTGATTTTAAATGCATCATACTAGATCGTGGTTGAACAAATCTCGAAACAAATATTTGTTTTATCTATTCGTGTAGAAACATAGTAGCGTAATGTCATGTACACTTGATGCATTGCCATAATCTTTTTATCAACAAGTTTCTTTTACAATGTTGTTATCGTTCAATTACAATGTAGTCAAGTGCACGCGCTCGCGGAAAAATTCGAAATCAATTTTCTCGAAGACGAAGCTTTTTAATAACACAATTTTTCAGATTTTGTAATCAAACAATTTTTCCACCAGATCTTTAAAATTATATCAGTATATAATAAAAATTTAACAAAGCAACGTATTTGTACATTTCTGTCTTAGAAATAATAGAAAATAGAAATACACAAATGTAATTTCTTCTTTGGCTTTTATTGAAATATTAGTAAAAATGTAAAAGTTACTTTGAGTCTATAATTACGTATATCACTGTATGTACTTTTAATTTAATAAGACATATATTTATTAAAACATCAAATTCTACTGATATGTTAATGATATGTAAAAGTTTCTTAATTGTTGTCAACAACTTAAATTGGGGTCTATCTAATAGCCAACAAGATGATTTCAATGATTCTTGAACATTTCCTTGGGAGTATTTTCTACCTTTATGTGAAAGAGGTCATTCACTGCACAGGGATAGAAAACAGTACGCATTACCCTAACTTGATTACAAACTAACTGTCGCAGCGAGAGTACTTTTATTTTGTATTCGTTACGCTCGTTTTTCTCCCCAGCGTCATCTTCGAAACTTTATTTGACACCTATGTGTCACGGGTGATCCCCATAAAGGCAGCGCACGTTGTGCAGAGTGTTTTGGTTCGCGCCAAGACTGCGTCAAGTAAATGAGCCCGTCATTAGAACGATCGTTGCTTTAACGAAAACGGCTAGCAGCAGAATATTGGATTTTTAAGGGAGACCTCCCGCGGACGCTGACTTCAATCACATTGATCCAATATACTTAAATGGATTTCTAAGCTCTATCGCTCCGCGAGACCATGAAATATTCCGTGGCATTAAGTTCACGTCTACTCGTCTATTCGCAGTCGAACAACTAATATTTCGATAAAAAGAAAATCCAAGCAGAAACCGAGAAGCACAATTTCACGAATCTTCGATCGCGTCTGATCGGAACAGTCGGTTTCGTAGGAAATCAGTGTCGCTTTGTATCGTCGTTTCGATGACGCTTCGCGAACGCTTCGTGTCATCGTGTCTATAATTTGTTATCAATTAACAATTTAATTTTATGTTTGCACAGTGATGATTTACCGATGTTTGTGCGTGGTGACGAGTGGTGTGGTGTATAATTTCGGATGATTGCCGGTCGTGAAAGGGGTAATTGGAGTGACGGTATATGTCGGTGATAATTAGTACTTACCATGGAATACGGCGGCGACGCGATGAAATTCGAAATCGAGGGGTGATTGTTAGTGATTGTTGAGGCACTAAATGATTAACAGCCGAAAGGAGGCAACCGTCTGCGACCGGATGAAAGTGAACGAAGCGCTCTGGCGAACAATTCGTGTACTTCTCATTGGTAGGAGATAATGAAGTCATAGTGGTGCGAATTAAAAATTCTCTGATGGATGGAACCCTGATAGCTCCGTTATACTTTCGAATAAATTTATGACCTACAGGCTTGTTGGTACTTGTCGCATGGCTGCCGCGTAATTGTCTTTATTTATACATTTATCGCGTTATCGGGCTAAACGCTCCAGAAAACGACAGATTCGTTTGAACAACGATTTCTTTCTGGCCATGGCTTACCTATGGTTTTGATATTTTGCTTCGATTCAATGTCGTTTATTAAATCACCAGTTTTCATTTTTATGCAATTTTCTGCGCATATCATGAAAATACTATATTAATTGATCGATCATGTAATATGTTATGTGTTAATTTATTTAGAATTTTCATTATCCTTAGTACGTTGTTATGTATAAGTTCTTAGCGGGAGAATTAGTAACATGTAAGAAAATTGAAGAAATTATCTTATGCTCACAGTTGTTATCCGTATCTATATCTATCCTACATAACAGAATTAAAAGTTCATTATTTGATGCATGCTACACCGAAAGAATTCGAGAAACAATAATTGAATTTATGGAAACATTTATATCATATGAAATATGGACAATTAAAACGTGCGACGACAATAATAGAATATTAAAAACTTAAAAATCAATATAAAAGTCAAAATCAAAAATAATATCTAAATACCTACAGAAATTGATGAAAGTGTGCTTTATATAGTAATTTTAAACATGATAAAGACGAGTTCGTAAATAATTGTTATTCTTGTTAGAGTCGTATTATTATTTCATACTTTAGTTATTGACGCCCGCTTTAATCACAAGAAGACAATGAGAACTCGTAAACCTGAAGTCAAATGACATTATACCCTGGATGTAGTTTAATAATATCTCTTTAATTAGTAAAAATGGCGTTAATTTGATAACTTGATGAAAGAAGTGTTATACTTGATTTAGACAAAGCACGCTTAACGTGGTTTTACATTTCCCCAATGATTACGTTAACGGGTTGTGTCGATGACCTATTCAAACGTACTGAATAGATAAGGTCAAGTGGTTGGCTCTGTATGCTAACTAACCTGTATTCTGCGATACAGATATCAATATACGATACACATAAAATACCAGTTTCTTATGCACGATGGAGGCTATGCATACAGATCGCAAAAAATTATAAATTTAAAAATGCAAATACCGTATCTGCATTAATTCACATTTTCCAGATATTTACGACCATTTTAATGAGAATACATAAAATGAGACTGACTATTGTAATTGTAATATTCGTAAATATTATGAACACCACAAGTGAAAATTCTGATAAATTGTGATACACATAAAACTGTGAAAAACATATTTATGAAAATATTGTCTAATACAACATACATTCTATTGTATGACAGATTATAGGAATAGTAATAAACAAAATTACTTATGTCCATTCTAGCATCTTCACTATAAATATCATTTAAAATCATATGATATTATTTATCAATAGATCTCGTCCTTAAATATTGTTTTAATCGAGTAGCATTTATTAACAAAGACTCTTTTCTCGCGTCGTGTTTATAAGATTTTTTCCTTCGTTTTATAATAATTACTATGCTTTTACAAAAACATTTCCTTGCCAATATATTGACATAAAAATATAAACTTTTGACTTCAGTTTATGTCTATAATTTGTTATCAAAATTTCGTTTTCATTTAAAAAAAAATTAGATCTAAGGAACTGGAATCTTCTGAAATTTAAGGAAACACTTTCCAATACTAATCGTTTCATAGATGATTACTCCAAAAATGCTCCTTATTATAAATGTAAACAGTTCTTACATGTTAATTATGCGAAAGTACCAGTTTGCCTGTACACGCGATGCCCTGTTTTGTTCTTGTCGTAAAATAATGGTTCGATTGGTGTTTAACGTTTCAGCAGACTGAAATGTGGTAATTCCACTGACCGATTTACATAGTAATAAACTCTTTCATGGAAAGAAAATTAATCGAATTCATTGGTAACGTGCAGCCGACACTGTCAGAGGACATGAAAGACAGAATAATTACAGTTTGTGCGCTTCCATGGGTTCGGAAAATTATCGAAAGAACGCTGTAATCTTTCTGTTACTTGTTCCAGATAATGTACCGCTATGTATAGCCACAATTTGAAATATTAAGCAATGTAATAACCGAGCGAGCAAATGATAGATGCCGTAGACAATTCGTAACGGTCAAGTTCAAGCGATATTAAACGTGTTTACTTACAGATTCTCGCTTGTTGTAAACATCTCTGAATGCATTTTAATATTAGCTGCAATATGCTTGCGTATATACTCCAAAAACAGAAGATTACTCGCTAAAAATTGCAAAGAAGTGATTTCAGAACAAATACATTCTTTGCAGCGTATTCGTACTTTAATATCGTCGAATTGTACGTAAAATATTTTTCTCAGAGAATCTTCTAAAATTATTTTTGTGTAGAAAAATTGTTTTAATACATAAACATAACTATGAATGAATAATATATAAACTTATATAAAGTACATTATATATTATCTTTAAATTATTAATGCAGGAAATTTTTATATAATTTTTTTATACAGTAATCGATGCGCACAGTTATTATTTTGCATTCAGTTGTGGAATAATAAATGTCTAAAGCATAGTTTGTACGAGTTTGGACTATACTATGTTAGCAAATTTGATGTTATTGTTATTATTTCTAGTTGCCATATATTAAATGGCAGTAACTGGTTTGCTAACAATGTAATAAATAGTAATGTGGTAATTATTGTATAATATATAATAAAATATATATTTACGGATTGCGAATTGTACGTTCTGTCGTTGACCAGGCAGATCGCACACGAAGAGCATTTATTTTTGGCCACTAGGTGTCTCCGATACATTACATCATTCTGGAATTGTTTAACATACAGATGTGAAACAAAATATCGCAGAGAAATAATCAATTCTTTGAATATCGCGCTGTGCTTTGTAATTTTCAACGAAAACGTAATGTTAATTTAATTTTTTAGAAAGATTAAAGTCACGTTTTAATAAACATTAAAAATACTTCGTTTATGTATAATATATTGTAAATAATCCTCTGAAAATAAACTTTCTTAACAATTGCATACAATTGGATACAAAAATATAAATAATTATTTAATATAGAGTGTATCAGTAAAAAGTATTAAATTACACTTAAAAACATTTAAATATCCTTGTACATTTAATATGTTTGTTACATTAAAGTTATTAAACTGGCAGCTTGTAAATTTATATTTTATTGCGCCAATAAGATATGCATCATTGTTTTATACCGTATCTTTTATAATACTGATTACGATAAAATAAATTCTTATTTTTAAATCTCTTTAGTAAGTATTGTTTATTATCTTTGCACAGTTTAACACAAAAAAACAGCTCCTGTTTGAACACGAATGTTGATGAATGCGTAGCTTCTTCTCAAATTGCTTTTTACTGTTTTACACAAACTATTCGAAAGCGGGGCTGCATCTTCACCGAATCAGTACCTTCACTTAGTACTAATAGCTACATCCCAATACAAACACTGATTTGTAAATTGCATTAAGTATACTTCTGAAGGCATTTTCTCCAGATTTGTTTATTACACCCAATTAAACAGCCAGCTATTGAAATTATGTTTTCGGGAAAAATGAGATATTTTATACTTGTTAATATAATAAACGACAAAGCATGTTATCGATCTTTAAATAATCAGCAAATATATAATTGTACTAATAAGTATCACTTTTTTATTACGTGCACATTTAAATTGTGTACAGTTAAAGTCGGTAGGATACGTTTTTATACGAACGCTAGAAATGTAAGCGAATAAAAAGATTGTCGTAAAAATCTGAACTGTTTATGCATTTTGACGACAAGCAGATAAAAAATGTTTAAACGTAGATGAAAAGTGGGTAACCGGTTATTGATATACAGTTGAACGTTCGTGAGTGACCCTGGATTAGCTTTAACACGTAGACGCCGGCGCCGATATTCACGATTTTCTCTGTGAGTCGGCGCCCGAAATTTACAAAAATTAAATAATTATGTTAAGTTTATAATATCGAATTTCTATCTTTTTATTATCGAATATCTGTTTATAATGTTCAGATAAAATAACATAAACCTATTTTGTAGTATCTATTTTGTGAAATGCAAGCAAAATAAACAAATAACGTCTGACACGCATGACCCACCGGTGGGTCAAGCCGTCGTCGACGTGTTAAAGAACAACGTATCGTATGCCAGTGCATTTGTCTTAGATTGAATTACACATACGTACAAGGAAAAATTATTCCTGTTGAAATTAAGTGATTTCGAAATTTTTGTGATACCTGGATAGAACCTGTGTCTAAATTTATATTTTGTTTCTTCCTTCCGAATCATGTAGATTGTAACTGGATTCAAATTCGTCAGCTGCTGAACTAATTAGAACAATCTTATCACGTTTTATGAATTATACTTTATTCAATCGTATGATCAACCTTCTTTGTCTTTGATAATTCACTTGTTATCTGCAAATGTGGAAACCAAAGTTAGGAGTGAAGGGAAGAGGTTTAAATAGTGTTTAAAATTCGAGTCGGCGTGTTATTCATTCAAGTAGCAAGGAGACAGTTCTCGTTATCCGATTATACGATTTATTTTATGAGCACTGGCACTATGTAGAAGTAGGAGAGGCACGAACAGAGAGGTAAGTGGGTAATGACATGGATACAGTTATCCAGTTAGCCGAGTGCTATCGAGACAGATAACTGACCTTCTCTACTCGACTCGCCTATGCCAGAAATTCACTGAAATTTTCATACGCTAATGTAATGCACTATCGTATGATCGCTCCACATATGGTAAACGCGGATTTTTACTTCCTGTGGTCAAATGGCGAACCCGAGATTGAAGATTACCGTATCGTAAGCTTAAAAACTGAAAATCTAAAAATTGTGATTCCAATTTGTGAAATTTATAATTAAAAATTCCAACATAAAATTTACAATTTTTTCAGAGAGATGCAGAAGTAAAAATCTCGAGATAATCAACGCTTAAAATTTGTCTACAAGTAAATCAAGTAAATGTTCATTTAAATGATTATTGTACACCACAAATTACTTATTATTTATATGTTGTACAAAATATTTGTACAAAAATAATTACTTATTACTTATATAGATCTAAATAAATTATTTCGGATAATAGAATTTATATCTTATTTATAAATACAATTTCAGTTGTTAGTTACTACTTATCATTTAATTACTTATTATTTACTATTTACTCGGCGCAAGTAATAGACTTCATCGCTCTATGTGATATCATTGAGTTCACGAAGAAGCAAGTTCTTCGATAATAATATTGTATAGAAATCAATATCTGTTACACGATAAGCGAAAGAAAAACATAAATTATTTATTATTTGTTACAACAGACGTTATATTATTTAAATGAGTTTTTGATGAAAAAAAGCTAGTTATTATTTTCAAATAAAATGTTTAATTTTTAATTGGTTACTTATTATTTAAAATAATATTATTCCAACTCTGGTAGTAGTTAAGCGAAATTTAATAAGCTATTGAACGCGGTGGCCCAACACATGTATTCTTACAATTTTATTATGGAAGATTCCGATATTTTGTTTATTGGCATATTGAAGCTATCGTGCTTGTCGAAGAAAAAGATATCGTGTTCCATCTTGGGAAGCTCTCGAGGGCTGGATAGGAGCGAATCGAAAATCCAGTGGATATGTGCCCGTAATTCGAACCTGCATGCAGGGCGTGCTCCATCTACATAGTACCTTGTTGGGTTACAGTTCATTGTGGTGTACTCTTACGGAACAAAACACCGTCATCTACCATTGTAACGAACGCGAACCGAGCGAACGAAGGAGGTGCGTTCTATAGCCGCAGACATGAAATTCGGCGGGCTTCTTCCGGTCGGAAGTAAGCTTCTCCACGAGAGACGCGAAACCTCTCCTCGAACAGATTGTTTTTATCCGATTACTTTTCTTTCTACTTGAAATTTCTTATTCTTCAAGCTTTATACAAACCTTGACATTTTGCTTCTCGTAATATTGGATTTTCGTATTTTTCATAGTCGACGCAACCTAAACCAGTGATCAACCATTCTTGTACTGATCAACTTGTAATTTTTCACTACTGTTCTTCGATATTTCCAGATTTTATACATTTAAAAATTTCAATTTAATGAATCACTTTTATTTTAACCTCTGAAGAAGTGCGCATTCTTTCAACTTTGTTGGTGTATTTTTTGCAAAGAAACTATTACACCTTTTACAATAAATATATTTTCGTTGAAAGATGTTGTATTAGTGAAAGCTTAAAGAATCATTTTACGTTAAATTTATTAATTTAGATTTTATGGTAAAGACATGGAAAATTATTTTTGTAAGTTCGACACGTTTTTTCGAAACTGAAAACAATTTGTACATCTCTAATTAGCATACTAAATGCTGTAACATAATGGGTATACAAATTTTAATTTCAAATATGTATTATTAATTTGAGATGCATTATAAATGCACACGGATCTGCATTTTGTATGCAACAATTAACGTTCCAATCATAATTGATTTCAAGCGAATTTGACCAATGCCTTGTTGCTTATATTTCTGAAAACAATTGAAATTCAACTCACAGTAAGATCCAATTCACAAAATGTCGTAATTCAGACATTAATCCAATCTTCACGACTGTTTCAGCTTCATAAGGTTCTATTATATTTAATTGAAAGATTCATAGACCGAAAGTGTTACTTAACATTTTTGCGAGAATTGAATTATTGTGGTACCTCAAGATGTTACGTTCTGTTGTTTTATACATCTTATTATTACTGTTTATCCTATTACAGAACCAAGAAACGTAAAGAGGATGAAGAGCGTAGTTTACGTAAGCGATACGTGTTACAGGATAATTTTTAATCGACTCATTTCGCAGCATTAGATTTATGAAGAAATAATCCCATTCTCAGAATTTTCAATTTCAAGTAGATATTAGTTACATGAATTTTAATGTCTGTATTATAAATTGCGTTTATGTGACCGAAAGTGAAGATACAAATTCCTATTGTTTTGTTACTGAACTATTATTGGATCTGTAAGAATTATGGAAACTGAATTTATTCTTTGGATTTATTTCCTTAAATATGTGGCACTGTGTCAATTTGATCCTTACGTATTTGCAACACTATACAAATGTTATACAAATTTAAATTATAAATTTTCGATCTCCGCATTCACTACAATCACATCTGCTTTATAATCCTTATCATTATTTATTAATTTGTCTCGCTAGACTCTTATCTTTTTTGTGACATTTAACCCTTTCATTTTGACATGTTTTAACAAAAGTGTTGCTTGTAGCTTAAGAGATATTCAGAGGTAATTGTATAAAATATTAAGAGTTATTTACATAAAATTTTGTTATTTATACCGGTCGTCGCACGGACGCCGGATATATCCGGCACTCGTACCAAAAGGGTTAAACTTGATCAGATACATAATGGTTATTATTTCGTATCATATTGTTGTGAATTTCATTACACGTGTTACGCGTCTCGCGTCGCGGCATTGTATTTACAGCTCGTTTATTTAGAATATACAATATAGATACAATATATCGTTATGAGTCACTCGACGGTCCGGTCTCGACTTCTGACTGTCTATTGACACAACAGATCCGTGACAACCCCTGTCTTGAGCTATTCTCTCTAAGCGGTGTTTACCACAGAGCAGTACCACATTACGACGACATTCAGACAAGTCGCTGTAACAATATTATATATATTAGAAGTATAAATAAGTTTCCGCCGTTTCACAAAAAATAGCGCCACTAGTATGTTATGGTTGAAATTGTCTGTTGTAAAAGGTTATATCGTAAGGTTGGACATCTGACAACAACATAACCTTAAAATATTAGCGATTTTGTATCAGCATGATATATCTTTTTTCGTGCGAAAATGTCGAGTTTTGAGCCGAATAAGCGTCATTTGCGGGAGCTTTTGATTGATTTCTTTAATTTGAAGAAATCTGCAGCCGAGGCGCATCGATTGTTTGTAGAATCATATGGCGAGGCTGCCTTAAGTGAGAGAAGTTGCCGTGAGTGGTTTCACAAGTTTAAGAACGGTGAATTTGACGTCGAAGACAAAGAACGTAGCGGAAGGCTGAAAGTGTACGAAGACGCAGAATTGGAAACATTATTAGATGAAGATTCGTGCCAAATGCAAGAAGAACTTGCACTTGCATTAGAAGTGACTCAACTAGCAATTTTACATCGCTTAAAATCATTGGGAATGATTCAAAAACAAGGAAACTGGGTTCCATATGAACTGAAGCCGAGAAACGTTGAATGCCGATTTTTCACATGTGAAATGCTGCTTGCCAGGCATAAAAGAAAGGGTCTTTTGCATCGTATAGTCACTGGTGATGAAAAATGGATCCACTACGATAACCCAAAGAAGAAGAAATCATGGGGACCACCTGGCCATGCTTCAACATCGACAGCCAAGCCGAACATTCATGGACAAAAGCTCATGTTGTGTTTTTGGTGGGAACAGCTTGGTGTCGTGTATTATGAATTGCTCAAACCGAATGAAACCATTACTGGGGCTCTCTACCGAACACAATTGATGAGATTGAGCCGAGTACTCAAGGAAAAACGTACCCACTACTACTCCAGACACGACAAAGTTATTCTTCTGCATGATAATGCTCGTCCACGTGTTGCGGCGCCGGTCAAAACCTACCTGGAAACACTTATAATACTAGGGAAGTTTTACCCCACCCGCCGTATTCACCAGACATTGCTCCTTTTGATTACTACCTGTTTCGATCGATGGAGCATGGCCTGTCTGAGCAACACTTCACATCATACGAAGATACACAAAATTGGGTCGATTTGTGGATAGCTTCAAAAGATGAAGCACTCTTCCGACGCGGTATCCGTATGTTGTCAGAAAGGTGGGAAAAAGTAGTGGCTAGCGATGGACAATATTTCGAATAAAACATTAGGTACCGTTCGTTCACAATAAATACCCAATTTTTGATGAAAAACGGCGGAAACTTATTTATACTCCTAATATTACATATATTATGTTTTAAAAACACTGTGTTAATTATTATGGACCACTGGCATACCGACAGTAATTGCGATCTGGACTATTTGATGTCAACTTACGTGTGGAAGCTTTGTATGCCGTGCGATTTATGCATCATGAGCTGCCACGAGTAGCAAAGATGATTTCAATGAATTAGGGACACGCGTTTGAATCCATTACCCATCTCCTGATGATTGAAAACAGGGCTCGGAATAAGACTGCACGTAACATCGATGCCACAAGGGCTATACCTTCTGATTCTCAGTACAGTTTTTTTTATCCCTTCGGTTCGGTCAGATTTCACCCCTTTGGATCTCAAAGTGTACCCTCGTAAATTTCTATTGCTTTAATTTTGCATCGATGTGACAATAACTAATAACTAATGAATAACAAAAACTTGTAAACTGGTGTAGAAGAAGTACAAGGAATACAATTAGATTCCTATAAATTAATAATCAATGAACGCAAGATAATAACACCATTTATGATTAGTAAAGATTAAGAAAAAACAGATTATACATTCTTACATTTTATTTAAAAATTTTATAGGAAATACAACACAAAAATACAATACATTTATTACATATTCTACAACATTCTGCCTTATATTCTACAACATAAAACGGAATTTGTAACATTCAGCTATTAGCTCGTTATCATTCTTGACTCAAAAGATATTACAATTCGCAATATTTTTTAAGCCGAGGATGATACCGATTTCTTGAGTCTCATCACGAAGAGGTTGCTGCTTTAGAAACCAGAAAAGCAATCAGAACGAGCTGGTATTCGCTATGGTTTCGTTTCTTATAGCGACGATTTACTTAAGTAGTTATGTTGTTCGCATTTATTAATTAAGTCGATTGCTCGCTCGCACGCATCCTACGGCAGATACCCCCGGGGCACTATCCCCCGTACTCACGCCCAGGGGCCCCTTACGTGAGCAAGCCCCTGCGAGATCTCCGATTAGAGAAATACTAATTTCAACAATTTTCTAAGCAAGTTTCGTTCCGTGGTTAGGCTTAAAGTATTACAATTACGCATCCATCGGCGGATGAGACATCTTCGTTTGATGATATCCTTCGATGAGGAATTTTTCAGTTCTTCACAACGCTAAACTTTAAACAATTAATTTCAATATTGATAACAATCGCGACTATTTTATTTGCAACGATAATTTTGCTTTCTAAACATTGAAAATACAACAAAATTTTTAATTGGAAAGGGAATATATATTTGGAAAAATCCTAAGAAGTGACTACTAGGGTCAGTAAAAGTGAGCACTACGATGACCATTGCCAGCCACTAGGATAACCACTACGGACCACAGGAGTGGGACAAAGGTCAGTTGTGGTCATCCTGGAGGACCACCTTGGGTCAGAGCAATTCTAGAAGAAGACCCGACTAATTTCACCGGCGATCACGCTGCAACTGACTGAACAATAATTCCCCGCTGAACAGGTGACAGAGAGTTATCCTTACCACTGACATCGACCAACATTGATCGTCATGATCGATGACGTGATTATTAAATCGAATTTAATATTTACAATAACGCTGTTTGTTAGAAATATAGTTAAGTACCTCCTTGGAATTTTTGCCATTGAATTTCTTAGTAAAGATAAATTGTTAACTATACTTCGCCTCGCAATTTCATCTAATTGGAATTTCGAAACTGAAAATTAATTAGGTCAAAATAAACTGGGTGGAGAGAGTATTATTAATAACAAGTTTAATGAAGAAAAACTCTTTTTTAACCATTTTAATCAGTCGAAAGGAATACAATAGTATTTTAAAATTTTTTAAACGGTTTTTCGTATTTGATTCTCACATTTTTGTCATAAATGCATAAAATCCGTAGTACAATAATTATACATTACAAATGAAAGATGAAAGTATTAGAATCCGAAATTTAAATTCAATAGTAAACATTACAACATTTCAATAAAAAGAGATTTATTTTCAATAAAAACTAGATTCCAGTCTTAAAAGTTCGATTTTTGATCGATTCAATACAAAATTATTATATTAAGTAAACGAAACTTTAAAAATAATTTAATTCATATATTAATCGAAAATAATGCTAAATAATAAGATATTTTTTTAAGTCTAAAAGAATTTTTTTAGTCGATTTAGAGTCAACATAATTTGTTACAGTTTACTATAATAAATAAAATATTTTTAATTCACTGTAATCCTTTTAGTCACTGGAAATAAGTATAAAATGTACAAATCTGTAGATTTTGTCTTCAATAAGAATTATTAAGAAATAGTTCCACCAGAAAATATAAAACTATAAATAGAAGTTTAAACGAGTTTTAATTACGAAGTTTTGTTAACATCGACGATTTAATTGTTTCGCGTTCGAGTGAAATTTCATTCCGCGTGTGTAAAGAATGACACTATTACTGAATTTCAGGGTCACTTTAATTACTTCGACACGCAGTATCTTGGGAACCACTTTACGACGATGTCAGGCGCACGAAGAAAATCTTCGAGACGCCGTTTTTCAAACAATTGAGTTTTATCGCGATGGGAAAAGATTCTCGTCTGGTGATTGTTTTTGTTTACCGAAGTAATTTATTTACACTGCGAATTTATATTTCCATTATTAGATACTTTGTGCTTGCACTATGTTCTAAAATTTAAAAGAACACACACTTCGTACGGCACATAAGAATTCAATGAGAACTCGTCTCTCGTGTCAAGGAGTTCCTTAATTGAAGCGTAAAATAAAAACTGTTGACCTTCGGGATTATTGTTTCCTCATGATAAATTTGCGGTTAATAAGAAACGATGAGAGCAACGATTCATCGTTCTTATAACAGATCTAAGAATTGTAGTTGGAAGTGAATCACCATGTAACAAATGACGAATCTTCTGTATTCTATAGAAACAGGTTCTATGACTGCAATATTAAGTCTAGGCTTGGTCATGCAACCTGGTTGCATTAACTTTTATTCATTTATGGAAATTTTTATAGAAAAGTTATACTGTGACGTTTATTGTATATTTTTATTATATTACAACGTTATAAGTAAGATTAATAATGTAGTTATAAATTTTTTTTTGGGAATTTTAAGAGTTGAGTCATACAAATTCCATTATTTCATCTGTTTTCTATAGCTTTTGATTATCACATTTTATAAATAAATATGCTTGTAATCACAAACTGTTAGCTGTGCCGATGATCAAAGTCTTTGTATAAACAGAGTAACCAAATTATTACGATCGAAATTAAATATTAGTTCATATTTTTGTGATCTAAAGAATATTTTTGTTATC
>NC_135780.1:7892875-7896621 GCF_028453695.1 Augochlora pura
AGTCTGTGGTTTACTGTACTGCCATTCGGGTTGGCGGGCAAACAGAGTGGAACTTTGCTTGGCAAATGTACCAGCAGACGAACGTGGGTTCCGAGAAAGATCTACTACTGAATGCACTTGGCTGCACTCACGAAACATGGCTTCTCAGCCGATATTTGGAATGGACGGTTACCGAGAACTCGGGAATCAGGAAGCAGGATGCTAGGCGGGTACTGGGCTCGGTTTCCAACCACCCTGTTGGACAGTCTTTGGCGTTCAACTTCTTCAGGAATAAGTGGACCCGCCTCAAAGAATAGTAAGTCTCTTAAAGAAAGTGGCAAGCATGCGTTACTAGGCATAAGTATGTACTTTAGGCAATGGTAATTTTAGTACATTGAACTCGTGGTAAATGAATCGTAATTTACTTCGTCATACATTAAAGATGTTAGAAAATCAAAAATATTTTCGTCATGTTATACTTCTTTATTACCGAGAAGGCAAATAATGAAGTACTGTTCACAATTAGTTAATCTCAAAAAAGTATTGTTAGGCAGTGATAAAAAAGCTAATAGAGGATAAATAAAGAACATCAATCAAAATGTGCAACATGTGAAGAAAATATTTAAAATTCGGAATGAATAGATATTACAGCCTAATAAATGCTAAAACTTGGAAATGACACGATTCTAATAATATTTTAAGTAGTTCCATTTGGTAATTATTAAAAGTATTATTCAAGTAAATATTTCTATTACATATATCATATTTAATTTTTATAGCTTTGGATTATCCCCGATTACTATCAACAATATCGTGAAGTCGGCTACCAAGGGTTTAAGCTCTAAATATGAACTCAAAGATGTAAGTATGAAAAAAATCTTTTCTATTTTACAAATTCTTAGTAAATCATTATAGTAATTAATTATTAATCATTTTATAGTAATTCAGTTGTATATTATATTTTCAAACAATCTGAGATATGAGTTTTAGAATTCGACTCATGAAAACTTTCTTTCACATTTAGCTACTGGAGTTCACAAACGAACACAAGGAAGATTTCAGCACTGCTACGAGAACAATTCAACAAGTGATTGAGCAGTCTGAATCGAATATCAGATGGTTGGAAAATAACCATGATACAATCAACGGTTGGTTAAAACGAAACACTGCGTAATGTTGGTGAAGGGAATGAAAACGAATGGACAGAGACAAAGCAACTAAGTCTAGAATGATTCAAGAAATGGCTAGAACGTTCTAGAATGAAATTTTTAACGATATTGGATTCGTTCAGCTGTTGGAGTGTTTTTAGAAATATTATCAAGTCAACCGTACATTTGCGTGCATTCTTATCATATAGGAAAACGCAGAATGCTACGCTTTAAATCGAAAATTAAGGAACCTATAGTTTCCTTGGGACCTCGTACCTACGTCTTTTGAAAGAATTATTTATCTATATTGTAATCTGGACGACATTTTTTGCCGTCCCTAAATTTTCGAAAATAGTATATTTGAGCCGTTGAAAGCAGAAATGGTGTAAATTGACAACATTAATTTTTGAGTGATGAAGAATGAATTAAAAGTTTTTTAAAACGCAGTAACAAAATGTTGTCACAAGTGAGTCACTTGTAAGCACCGACTTAAAATAAGAAAATAATCAAACGAACTATTAAATTAAATATGACCTAACAAATCTAGCGAAAAATTGACTTACATCATTTCTGTTTCAAATGGCTTATTTATCGTCAGTCATAGTTTCACAAATTATTCCACTTTTGAGAAATGTCAATTCCGAATGCCGAGTATTCACACGTCTTGAATTAACGATATAGGAATTTATGAACGAACTTATGGACTGACTTGAAACACAAGCTTCCCGCCAGTGGCGAGGCATCTCGAAGCTTTACAAAATTATTAAGTGTTTTTGTATGTTCTTGTAAATACGTGCCGAAGAATCATATACCCAGCGTATCGCATAATAGGTTGAGTTTAATGCAATGGAAATATTAGTGAAATAATCGAAGGAACCTAGCACTTGTGAACATGTGCCAAATTTGTCATACTACCAAGCACCATATTTAGAACTGTAATGAATGAATGCAATATACATTCGTACGATCTGGTCTTATAATTTTCAACTAGACAGTTTCAGTTAATTGGGATCCACTTATTACGGGACACCTCATATTAAACGTGTAATGGAATATTTAGATGTCTAACGGATAGGAAGGATGGATCGATCTACAATAGTACACGTTTCAACGCACCGATATAATTTGGAATAGAACAGACGTGGTCGATATTATTATATTGAATCTCTCGATCGATCTCGAATTACGTCGTTACATAAGCAAATTCTAACTCGTGCAGAGCGGTTCATTAATTGTTAATACTCGGTTAAGCTTGCAAGTACAGCGACTCATCGTTTATTTATATTATACAATATTCAACAAATGTTTCGCATTTCCTTGTCTGTATTACAATTACATTCCATACTTTTGTATTACTTATTTTAATTAGTTGTAAATAGGTCGGTAAGCGAATTACATAGGTGCGTGTAAACGAATTAACGGGATTTAGCAGCGCATCCAAGGTTGGAACTGTCCGCACGGTTTGAAATCCGATACATATGTTATTGTTAATACAATCTATTTGGTAGTAAAAGACACGGAAACGTTTGCCAATGGCGTTACTTTTATACTTAGCGTTCTCG
This sequence comes from Augochlora pura, assembly GCF_028453695.1. Lineage (NCBI taxonomy): Eukaryota > Metazoa > Arthropoda > Insecta > Hymenoptera > Halictidae > Augochlora > Augochlora pura. Next base: position 7,895,565 of record NC_135780.1, read on the forward strand.
TTTTTCCGTTAATGGAAACGAACTAAAGAAATTCGATCTATTCGATACTTATTGAAAGCTGGGTGGCTGTATGCACGGTCGTAAATCTAAACAAAAAGAAATTGTTCGAAGAAATGTTTGTATTTCCTAAAAGACCATAATGCTTACGTGATATTAGGAATATCCAAAGAAGTAACATCAATTTAACGTAAACCTAACTCAGGGATGTTCTATGCATGTTACAAGATACGAAGATGAAGATCTTCGCAAATTGAAACGATTGAAATTAATTGATTCGGTAATGCGAATCTCATTGAGTCTTTTTGATGAGTCATTTGTAATTCATTGAATGTTATGGTCACGATGTTCAGTATCTTTATTATTCAGTAGTCATTTGGAAGATATACTTATGCAGAAATAGTCATGATTATTTGATGCAATATTTAATTATCTTTAAATGAACGTTTATTTAAACTCCTATTATGCGCACAGTTATACAGTGACATATTCGATTGAGGAGAATCTATCTAGTCTACCAAGTCTGCAACGATAAAATGCATGTAAAACGGTTGGTAGTGTATTTTCTGAGGAAATGTATGTGAATTTGATGCCAAGGCTCTGTTGAAAGAAGACTCTGTTTGCTATTTGGCACCAGACGCACGGAGTTGCCACATCAATGACAAATCTTTGTTGAACCTTGTAGTGAAATGTATCGTGCGAAGAGGTCAGTCACATTTACGTGGCAGATGTGGCAGCGTTGTAAGGTTACAGATGGCAACAGATGGCTTGGTATTAGGCACAAAATTTATGCTGTCAAATTCGTAACAAACTCAGGATTTTCGTACTGGGTATATTCTTCAGTAACTATGTTAATATTATAGTAAACTTAATGCAATCTTCGTATCTTTTAAATGCATCCGTTTACAAACAAGGTTGCGTTTTATCTTTGGACATTTCATCGAACATTTGTTTTTTAATTGTTATAATAGCTGAACTAATTGACCACTATACGATTACTGGTTCATTCTATATTTATGATTCAACCAAATAGAATTATTTTTAATCAATGAAATTTTGT
>NC_135780.1:7896721-7916825 GCF_028453695.1 Augochlora pura
CTGATGCCAGAATGCTTACCCTAAGCCTACATTCGAATGAAACTGATTGTACAAATCATTCGCTTTTTTGGTGCAATTCCCGTCTCCTGCTTTGCATCTCCAGGTCAAAATTAGTTCCCTGCTCAATTTTCTTGAATGATCGTCGTAAATCGAATCCTCGAAGTCAAGTGATTTGTAGATGTTCGACGTTAAATGCAAAATGTATGAATTGATGACAGAAGTCAGGTTGCCTCCTCGACCCTCGGATCGTTGCAGCAAGAAATTCATTCCATTGAAGAACGCTTTCCATGGGAGATATTCCGTTTCATTCCGTAAATAGTCGGTACATTCGAACGCCTTGCGATAAGACATTTTGTTTGCTCGAGCCAGATTCAAAGCATCGTCGATCAATTGAGCACGGTTCGTTACATGGATGTTGCTATAATCTTTCTGGTACAATGCATCGATTAGAACGTACCACGAATAACTGTCGTACATAACGCGGTAGTAGCCGGTTTGTTGTACGTTCAAAAGGTACCACATTGAATTCCCGACAGAAATAAACGTTTCCTTCTTTCCCAACCATTTTACTGGCGTTGTACTTGCGGATGGATTGGAGGAAGTAGCGATGCTGATAGGTATCCAAAACGTCAGGTCTATTGGGTCATAGTCCTTGATATAACTGAGTCGATACTGTAAGAGATAATTTTAAATGTATTTAAGATGAAAGGGTATTGTCGCACTCTTTCCGCACTGCAGTCGCTAAAATATTCAGTTACGTAATTAAACGGAACGACTTGATCATTTTTAGAAGTCGCACAGTTTAATTTGTTAGCAATGTTTAAACAGATATGTAAAAATATATTGTAAAAAAATGAAGAAGTTCATGTATTTTAAATTGTTTACCTAAAAGTGAGCCTAGAAGGAATATTTAAAAAATACGGTTTGTAAATTTTGTAGAGAGTAGAGTGAAGCTACTGGCATTGACCTTACTGAGATCTTATTATTCATTAATCATACACGATTTAATTATTTATGAGATATACCTGTTTCAGACGTATTTCACTACCTATTCGGTCTACATCTACAATGGGATATCCAGCTTCATTGGTCCAGGCGTCCATTAGTGTTTCGACAGATATTTCTAAACTTCCATCAGTACGCGTTTCATTAATTACTTCGTCAAAAACTTGCCAGAGATCTTTCGGTGTTGTCGTGTTGTACTTATGTCGCGATAAGTATCGAATAACTGCTTTCAGAAAAACATCTGTACCGAATGCATGTTCTACCATTCGTAACACGCTGGATCCTGTAAATTGATTAATTGTGGGTACTAGGTTTCAATCAAACGGAAATTGAACACGAAGTCAACAGAATAGTACAAAATAATCACAGACTTGGTATAGTCAACATTTTTATACATAAAACGTAAATAATTACACAATTAACGTCATACAGTGTTTTATGGAACTACTCGAACAGCTTACAAAACGGAATAAATCTCTTTTTTAAACATTGCTTTGCGTTAAAATGACGAACAACTAAACAACCGGAGCCACAGTATGTTATTATTAAGATTTCGCAATTATTTCTGCTTCCAAATAATTTATTTATTACATAGACTTAAAAGGTAGATATTTATCTACCGAATTTAACTGATCACTAACCTTTTCCATACGTAATAATATCTGAAACGTCATTTATTTGAGGTTTCATGTAGACGGGTCTGTTCATGGGGTGCGACGTTACATAATCATCTTCCAGCATGGCTTGTTGTAGTTCATCAACAACAAAGAGATCGTTAAATTCATGACTAGGATGAAACTGTGACAAGTAGAAATATAACAGAGAAATGTATTCAGTTAGGAACAATACTAGAAACGGTATTTAATTATGGGATTTTACCATATTAGAAATGATCCACTGCATATATTCAGCGAATCCTTCATTAAGCCAAGAATACCTCCAATCAGAAGTCACCAGATGTCCGAACCACATACGACTCAGTTCGTGCGCTATTATTGTTATTACATAATCCTCAAACTTAGATGATGTGACTGTGTTACTATACTGAATACCATCCTCTCTGCAAACATAATTATTATTCAGATTAGATTGCTTTAGGTATGGCAGGATAACCAACCGATCACTAGTTCTTCCTGGGGTGTTAGTTTATTAAAAATAATGCAAACGACTTCTGAAGATAAAGTAATAAAACGTAAGAACTCAAACCAACACCGATAAGTTGTTTTGTACATATATGTAAATAAAGCTGATTTTATGTTAGTCGCTGCATATCTATTACATACAAAACGATATTACTATTATCAAGATATTATTAACACTCGTGTATTTATCTAACAGCTACTCATCATGGTTGTCAGACACATAGTAATCAATCAATTCAGTCGATTACTAATTAAATCTTTTACATGCCCTTAAAAATTAGAACCTATTAAAAGTTGAAGGTTTAACAGTTAAATGTTTAACTTTTTTATAGAAACATTAACAGAGCTTATTATTAGTTAGAAATTTGTAAATATTGTGTCAATATGGAACGACTACAGATATCAATGAAATCACTTACCTCATCGTAATAAGACCCCAGTTTTCGAAACCACCCATTAAAAGGTCAGGAACAGCTACCAAGTCCAATTTTGGTAAAGCGTATTTTATGCCTGTCTTATCGTGCAAATATTCGAGCATCTGTTTTGCAGCCTTTTGAGCATAAGTAGCCCTTACCGCCATATCAGGCCTACTCCACACAGTTACATTCGTATTTTCATCCCTTATTGGTTTTAAATCGGAAACGACAAATGCAACGGCGTTCGTTGACATAGGTGCAGTTTCATCGAATCTTTCCCACACAAATCCTGAAACACTGAATATGATATCGCAACCATTAGTATTTAGTTATTAGTTGAACGTTTAGGAAGATTGTTGGAAATAACTACAAATAGAGTATGTCACGAAAGTATATTAAAATATGTAAAGATAATTTCGAAATGAAATTCTGTAGTTGGAAGCTTATAGTTATTTATTCTTTATGAATGAAATAGAATAAATATAAGAGACGCAGATTTAATATGGGTCAGTAATAATACATTATAAGAATAATATACTCACTTCGATGACGTTACATTTACCGAGGGCATATTACTGAGAGCGGTGTAATCTTTAGGCCTCTCGATATTTATTGTAAAGGTAGCCTTATATGCTGGCTCGTCTAAGCATGGAAATGCCATTCTAGCATATGTGGTTTGAAATTGTGTTGTCGCCAACCAACTGTAAGTTGGTAAGTTAAATAAATAAAATATTATACGAATATATAATTGTCATATATTGGGATAGTATTCCAATTAATATTAATTCTTGATATTTAGTATATTAAACGAATTTATGATATATACTATCCAAGATAGTGCACAAACCAGTCGCTAGGACATTTGAAATGTTTCTAATATTATAATAAATGATGTTTTGAACGAAAAGAAAATGAAGAAGAATGTAGAGATGTAGAAATATTTGAGAAACATAATTTTTGTTCTTGAAAAGCATACATCGAGTAGTATGCTTTACTTTAATTGTCTGATATCACAGATAAGTCAAATTGCAGCTGTATGGAAATTAGTCTTACTTACTGTATATTGCCACTGCCATCCTTATAATAGCTGCGGTAGAAACCTATCATATCCTCATTCAGGATACCGGTATATTCGATTTCAATAATAACATTTTTATTATATAAAAGCTCGGCTAGATATACCGTGAGTGTTTCAGCCTTCTCGTCTATCGTACTTTGACCCAGGAGTTTTACTTCTTCACCTTTTATCAAGTTCCCTTTGCTATAATAGACATTCACCTTCTTCACTAGGAGATCCTTAATATTAAGAACTATTCGCGACGTTGGCAGCAGGGGTTGCTGCATTTCGATTTGTACTTTTCCGTAAAATAAGAAGTTTTCTCCCAAATTTGGAGACATGGAAATATTGTATTTCAATGGAGAAAACAACTTTGGTAAACGATGATCTGTGCTTGGATAATTCACGTCCATCCATCTGAATAATTTTGGAATGTATTTCGAAGCCCAAGCCCGTTCTTCATTGGCGATACTTTTGTACGAGTTTAAATTGTCATTGTGGGACCGATGCTTCTTAGCCAACCAAGTAATGAGATTGATATACTGTAATTTAAATTTATTTCATGACCACTTTGCGGGATCAAAAAAATATAGTTATATTTAAATGTGGAGAATAAAAAGAACAATTATCCCTGTGCGACATATTTACATCAGGAGTTCCTGCGAACTGTTTTCTAAAATTGCATCAAATAATTGAATTGCTACATTTGTAAGTATATGATCGTATTAAAGAAATGAAGCAATTATAATTAATATTCCCGGCTGCACGATAAATTAACTTAGAACATATGTAGCCTACCTTTGAATATAGTTCATTAGTCGTCACTCGCTTCCCTACTGATTTAACGATACTCGCGATCTCCGAATTCCCACCGTAGCTGTTAACAGTGCATCGTAAAATAATAACTACATGGTAATCTACATAGCTCATTATATCAAAACCTTTTACTTACTAGTCCACCATCTTATCGTAGTTCTTCTCAATGAAATTCATCACAGCGTTAGTCCCTTCTAGACTAGCTTCGATCACGTAAGAAAATACGCTAGTGCTGTCTTCTTTTCGTACTTCCAAGTCCATACTTATAGCTTTCTGAAGTAATCTTTGATTCGAAATAATAAACGTTTATAGTTTGTCCTTTGTAATTAATGTAAATAAAATCGTTAAAAGTAAACTTACTCGTCGAGGAATTTCGGTTCCGTTGTACAGGCCAGAGACTGAAGAATTAATGCTTTGTCCGAAGCCATAGTCGTTGTCATGTATCGCTCCATCAATGTTTTCCAGTTTTGAATCGTGTTTGTCTTAGCTATCATGCAATAGACGGTGCTGCGGTAATTCGGTGGAATGCTGTAATTAAGGTTCATTGAAATGTATTTGTATCGATTTCAGCTTGGGCATATTTTTCATATCAAGATGTTACAACTATATCGAATACTAACTATGGTTTAAGGAACAATCTTGTAGCAGTAGTTTGGCAATCTCCAACTTCCATTTCGCAAGCCCATTTTCGAAGCTGTATTTTTAAAAGTCGCGTTGTGTGTGAATCTTGGGAGCCATCAATGAAACCTAATGGTCTATATATCGGAGTGATGATTGCTGTTACATATTTCTGAAATAAACAGTTCCATCCGTGACAACGATACATTTTTTTTATTTATTCGCGAACATTTATTCGCAAAACTCATTAAAAATACGAATATAATGTGATGACGAGAAGATATCCGGATAAATATTTATCCTTACATTGCTGGTTTACTGCAATCATTGCAGTTTACTTTGTTCTTTGTATTTTTATATTTAGCCCTTTGGAAGCAAATGTCGTGATACAAAATGCATACCACGAATGTAGGGAATTGTTACTGCAATGCAGGTTGAATAAATATTTAATTGCAATATTTTCTAATATAAATTATGCCGAGCATTATAAGAATATGTGGAGTAACTTACGATAAGAGAACAAAACTAAGGAAAATAGAGTATTAAAATGGATAATTTGTTCTAAAGTTAGTATCGTACTTTGAAAGCACCATATGCATCCCTGCCTTGCAATTGTCTACGTAGCTGGGTCAATCCTGTGAAGAATGCTTTCAATGGAATGTAGCTAGTTTCGTCGACCAGATACTGTGTTGCAGATAAAGCGGTGTCGTAATCAATATAGTCTGCCTTAGCAAAGTTCATTAAATCATCGATGATCATAGCTCTATTGATTTCGTCTATTTTGTAATAGTCATGAGATTTTAAGAATTGAATTATTCGCTGCCAATATGTATAATCGTAATTTACACGATAGTAACCTGAAACGAAGTATTAATTTGAAGTTATAAAAATATTGTATCCCAAGGATTAATTAAGGAGTAGACAAAATTAACTGTGCGAGACTAGCAAAAATGCAAATGACCAATGTAACAGCGTAATCTTTGTTGGAGCCAATAAATTTGTTATTTTTTACTCACCCGATTGTCCAACATTAAATATGAATAAATCTGTTTCATCATTCGGTAGATCGATAGTTTCACTCATTTTGTTCAACCAATACTTGGGTTTTGTATTATTGAAATTCGATTCCTTTATGGTTGTCCACGTAATAGGAATCTTCCATAATGTTTTGGAATCCTTTCCGTTAATTAGAAATCTCTCTTGTGTTAAATTCAACCGGTTGTGCTTAAAGCTAACGTGTACTACAGGATACCCAGCTTGTTTAGTCCACGAATTCATGATATCGTGTATCGAATTCTTTATATTAGCATCAGAGATCTCTTCTTTGAAAGCATCGAACAAATTCTCTGGCGTGGCTACGCCGTATTGTCTACGAAATAGATAATTGCCTTTAAATAATAAAGTTTTTTCACATAGGCACTCTACTTTCAAAAATACTGAGGATATCAAGTAAAACATTTTCTGTTAATAAAATAAAAAGACGAATTTCCCTTATAATATTAAGGTATTATTTTCTTTAATTATTTCCAGATATTTCTATTTCCAGAACGAAGTGATGATATTACTAAATATAAAATGTTAATTTTAGCTTTCAGGATTCTTGTAGTATTGGATCAAACAATATATTATTCATGATTTAATCCAGAGGGAGAGCGTCTTTTGTATATGTATACATATATATTTTGGCATTACTTTGCCTTAAATTGAATTAATTTACAACTTACTGTTTTTTGAGGTATTTCTGGAGAGATTTATAGAATATAGTATCACCAAATGAAGCGCTCATCATCCGTAATACACTAGCAGCTTTATTATAAGATATTGTATCAAATAGTCCTTCAATTTCTGCTGGACTGTTGACATCAAGGGTCATGGGGTGGCTGGTGTTAGAACTGTCTTCATCAAGGGCTGCGTGAAGCTGGTCCACTACGAATTGAGACTCGAGGGACCAATCCGGCTTTATCTGTTAGAAAGGTTTTCTTTTATCGCGTTATGACAATTAAATTATCCAACACTTTCTTTTGGATAAATTTTGTTAAATTTTTCTTTACACTTGAACACAAATTCCAAAATTGGTTTCCTCCAACAGTTCTTGCAAATTTAATTTAAAAAAGAAAGTAATATTTATGATTTCAAGAAGGTTTTGTTAGAACCATCAAAGTTGTACAAATAATTGTTATATTCAACATTTTTGTCGAGTTACTAAAGTACAATAACATATTAAACAATATAGAAGTTATCGATATGGCTGCGACGCAACCAAATTTTAAATTATTTTGAAAAACGCAAAACTTTGCATCAATGAATATTAAATTTCCGAAATAGTCTTTTTTTTGTTTTAAATAATTAGTCGCGACATTGAATAAAATGTGCTATTTTGATTTAATAATTTTTCTGTCATCATTGAGAATTTAACTGAAAACGTATCGTACTTACGTGAGCAGTCGCATAATATTCGAAGTACGTAGCAAAACCCTCGTTCAACCAGGTGTATGACCACCAAGCAGGGCTGACCATGTCTCCGAACCACTGATGAGCGATTTCGTGCGATATAACATTAGTTACGGCCTGCTTCGATGACAGTGTCGAGTTGTAATCCAAATATAACAAATTCCTTTCTTTAAAAGTTAGTAAGCCCCAGTTCTCCATTGCCCCTGCTTTAAAATCTGGCAGTGCTACCATTTCAAGCTTTTCAAGCTGATATGGAATGTTTAGATTTTCTTTGTGAAATTGCACAAGCAGCGACATGACGGCTAAAGCGTACCTAGCTTGGCCAACTGCGTTTGGTCTGGCCCAGACTGTGTTGCTATCGTAATTAGTTATCCCATAAAAATCGGAGATGACCAGAGCTAGTAGGTAGGTAGACATTACGGGAGTTTCCTTAAACGTTATTGTTTTCTGATTGTCTCTATAATGCATCAGAAAAATTATACAATTTTTGTGAGTGTAATTAATAATTCTATTAGGGACAAGGACTGTATACGGGGTGTTTCCTTTAATTTTTCACACATTTCTTCGAGCACTTCTCTTAGTCTAACAACAACAGTTTCGGATAGAAAGTTTTTTTCCTGTCAGATACATAATAAAGTATTGAATTTCTTGAATTAACAAAATGCAATAATATGACGAGAAGTATATGCAATGCTATTTAAAAAGGTACGGATGATCTCGGTTTTGTATTTAAGAAATAACAATCTTTTTTTATTCATTATTTTATCGCGGAGACTTTTAAAAACTTGTAAACTTCTGTTGGAAATATCTTTCTGTTTCGAAGAACTGTGTGCAGTTTAACTATCTTTAAAGTTAAAGAAAGGGCTTCTATATAGATTACATACATATACTTTAATTCCAATCCAATATAATGAAATTGTTTCATGAAATTGTTATTTAACAATCGAAGAATTTCTTAGATCGGAACGGTAATAAAAACTAATCATCTTTTATAAGTTAAAGTGCAAAATCTTGAATCGACTATTGTTTAGAAACTGAATGTTGGTCACATTTAAAATTGATTAGCTCTAGCTTATTAAAATGATTAAAGAAAAAACTTAAATAAAAAATAAATGCCTATTCGTTTACTCTTTGTTGCAATTAATGTAAACGACTTTTAGTTTTTATAAATATCCGCATTCTCGCGATATAGATTAATAAACTTAATATAAGCTGTTATTAATACTTGAATAAAGAAGTTTACGTACAAGTGCTTGATGACGGTGTCTTTCTCTGAATTACTAATGGCATTGTATTCTTCAGGTATAGTGACCTTTATCGTGAAATTTGCTTTCATCGCTGGCTCGTCAAAGCAGGGAAACACTCCTCTAGCACCTACTGGTTCTAGATCAGTAGCAACCAACCATCTGATAAATAAGAAAACATAGTTTAATTGAAAGTTGAAAATGTTTGGTACCTACATTATTCAGTTGAGTGTGATATCAAACGTGATTCGCGTCTATCTTATAATTATTTTGTTTCTGTTAGATGCGGTCACGATCAAATTTTTACTGAACGCATAACATCTTTAAAAATTATATTGCATGAATTCGAATAAACAGATCGATGTGCTTACAAAAAGATAGATAAAAGAGTGAAACGAATAAATGCAGAGTTAAAGAATTTTCCCTAAGGACAAAATTACATTAATCCATTCCGCGAATCACCAATTTCTAGGTCTCGGATACCTGTATATAATATTGCATAATAATAAAGAACATGTGTAATAGTCCATCACTTATAAATGACGATTCATAGTAAATAACTAATAAACTCGCTTTATCTTGATTTTTATCTTAAATTAGTACTCAAATGGAGACGTTGATTAATTAAACAACTTTTTTGCGGGTTTTTTTCGAATACAGTTTTATCAGTCACCAAGAGAGATAATACATGTTGTGGATATCATGTTATAACACTTGTACGGCTCACCATTTCTACGATAATCTATTATACGATATCTTCCTAATTATATTTGAATCCACAACACGTGAGGATGTTGAAAACATAATTGGTGTCGCACAACTTATCGTTTCAATATAAATTTGATTACAATTTTGTTAGACTTTGGCACTTTAAAAATTACCTCCTTTCACCCGCGTCCGTCCTGTACCAGCTGCGGTAGAGTCCCTGCCCTTTGTCATTTATTGTACCATTGAACAGGAGATGAATATTCACCTTCTGTCCGATAGACAATTTGTCGTTAACCACTATTTTAAATAAATCGTATTTGGGATCATTGAAGATATTTTTAATCTGGACTGGTTTTCCTCCAACGGAGACTGATACACCTTCATATTTAACGTGTGTAGTAGCATGCAAGGCAATGGTGCTTGTTTTCACTTTGATCTTTGCCGTAATGTTGACTTCTCCTTCGAATTTAAACGCAGGTGCGGATATATTGACAAATGGTTTGATATGGATCGAGTATGTCAATGGTGCTACGTCTTGTGGCAACCGGTAGCCCGACATTTGTTGATCGTTGCCATTATCATTGTTGTAGCTTCTTATTCGGGATACTATTCCGTTCTTGTGATTTTCGAACCAAAGTAACTCATGTTTTGCATTCTGAAGAGAATTATTAAGAGAACTCAAAACGTTTTTGAATTCCGTTTCGTGAGTTTTGATTAGGTTCTCGAATTGATCAACCGCTGTCTGCGTCGAGAAGCCTTGTGACGCTGTCGATAAGATACTGGCGATATTCTCGAGACCGTTGTAACTGCGACAAATGTAAAGACATTTTAAACGAATTCAGTAAGTAATATTCACTTTCTTACCGTACTGCCAATAGGAGTATTTCATCGCAAACTATTTTGCAAAATGTAATTGTGACATTGATTGAAATAAATAGTCTAACATACATTTACGGAAATTATTATAAATAAGTTATGAGCTTGTTAGATCGGACATATTTTATATACGTGAGAAGAAAGCGTATTTCCCATATGATTATCGACGAGTCGAAAATGGGGTTGTCGTTAGGGTCATTATTTTGATCAGAATACTTATAACAATTATTCAGTATGTTCATTATACAAATCTGTTTAGGTGCGCGCGGTGTCGTCCGAAATGGACTCGGCTTCGCGGTTGTAAGGCGCGAAGTTTTCTTGTATAGAATATACGGCACTCGACGCGGCACGGTAGTTTTACGATTTAACGAGGAACTACCTAGATAGATTTAAGTTATTGTTCGTGTGTTCCCGTAGTCTCCTTGTGAGACCTTCGTTCGTATGTTAGCGGTGCGCCGAAGTATTGAGACCGATGTGTCTCCTTAAACGTTTTGAAGAAGAGTGTTAGTTTACGAATCGTTCGATCCTCGAACTCGGGATTCGTCTGGGGGTGTGGGCATTTCTGCCTTTTGGGGGTTTTCTCGAGAATTGCATTTCGGTATGATAGAGGGGCACTGATTGGCCTTTGCCGGTTGCTGTAGAGTACCAATCAGTGCCTTCTTTAACGCGGCGACATCCCCTTGTCGCACTGTAAGCGTGTTTCGTTGTATAAAATTTACAACGCCAAAAAGTGCTACGGGAATCGTCCAGGTCAGCCGACGACGGTTGCGGTATCGTCGCGTACACGGTTCGAGTGACCCTTCCGATTACAGCACGTCCCAGCTGTGGGCTTCGAAAATGCAATTAGGCAGTTCTCTCAGAAATCTTTAACTTTATGACACGTAATGGTTATTGAGGAAGGCGGTAATGAAATTAACATGATTCTGATTGCCAGATGTAGAAAAAGCCATCTTCTCAAAAATAACCTTCCTCGCGTCCGTGTCATAAACCCCATCGGCAGAAATTCCAGGTGTTTCCGTCTTTGGGACGGAACAAATCTGTGGCAATATAAAAGAGATTCATAGTTCGGACTCTATAAATAAGTGTAAAACACTGCTGCACTGCTAATTTAATTTAAAGTTGTATAAACAGAGCTGCGAAATATGATATAAGCAAGATAAGTTAAAGGAAATAAATTGTAATGTCTCGCAGTTAAAATTGAAATTATGTGGATCGTGAACAGGAATTTATGAAAATGTCCCCTTGTTCGAGAATGTATTTCCGTTGTTTCATTTCTTTAATACGTACTATTCAGTAATCTTTTTATGGTGTTTCTGGATGAAGTCCAAAATGTACACCGCGCCATCGTAACCGGAACTGGAAACTGCAGCGAAGACAGATGTACTGTTCTGTCGATAAATTCCGCTTTCTTCGAAACTCTTCAGTGCATTTAACAAATATCTAAAAAGTACAATAAAGAACATTGAATTATTTATTTGTTATAGATAAATAGAAAACGTCTATGAATACATGATTTCGTTTTAAAAAATTTTCAGTATGATTAAAGATAATTGGACTGCGGACCGTTATGCAAAATAAAAATTGTTTACATCGATTGCAAGAAACGAGAACTGCATAAACATTTGTTCGTGGATTGAATAATTTTAGTGAGGAATGAATAATATAAAGAAATTGTTAAATTGTTCTAACAAAATCACTATTTTCGGTTTCATCTACACATTTTTGTCATAAGTGCATAAAATCTGCAGTCTATACGCAATATACTGTAATGTATTACACTAATATATTATTTTTACTATATTGTAATTATAAGATGGAAATGTATAACTTTAAATTTGTTTTTGGTAGTTATTGGTGCATGTAATGTGTAGCATGTAATCGTTGCCACGATTTTTCAAGCAGTTTAATGGAAAAAAATTGCGAATAAAAATTAATCAGTATTTAGTTAGTTATATAGTGAACAAATTTCAAATACTATTGTTTTTCGATTAAAAGTCAAAGCTTTTTTTAAATGGCACCCCTATTTCTGACTCTGCAGAATTATTGCTGATGGAAAAATGAATTTTATATTATTAATTAATATAATAATTTTATATTATTAGTAATTTAGGATTGAATAACAAAAGCGATAATATCGAAAGCTATTGTATTTAGATATTAACGCTCTGAATTATTGTATTAAAAAATTTCCGACATAAATTGTATCGATTGAAGCTTTGAAATATCAGTTCATTAAATCGATGATACATTCCATTTTATTTCAAAGACACAATAAATCAAATCAAGCGAAGGTATAATATATATACAAGGTGATCCTTAATTATGTTAACATCGGGAAATGGGGGGTTCCTGAGGTCATTTCAAGTAACCTTTTCCTTTGCCGAAATGCAATCCGCGGCTTTGTTAACGAGTTATTGTCTCGCTGACAAGAGAGACGGCCGCGTATCGCCTTTGAGCCGCGTTCGATCATCGAACAAGAATTTCATGAATTTCTTATTAATTTCGAAAATTTCACAAATATTATTAATGAAAAACTTACTAATTCAGTTGTAAATGTTGTAATCCAGAAGTTGTGATCCACGTATGTAATCTACTTATGTAGAACAGCACAGATTACACTAACTTTCACTTTCACTGCACTATTATTCCACACTGATCACGAATTATTCAACAATTGACACATGTCCGAAGTTTCCAGCGTTATTTTGTGTGCTCCTGAAAAGGTCCGATTAATTTCAGATACGGAGAAGTTATTAAGTAATTTCAAATACTCTTTAAAGAACGGTGAAGTTATAGCGTCGAAATCTTGAACGAAACTGTCGTTCTTGGACGCTAGCAACGGACACTAGGTTTTAAAGAAATCTGAAATGCTCTGACGAAAAACTGCAACACGGTGTACGGATTTTCAGACAAAAGCCAAACTAGTACGCCGGCAGAATAGTTGAGAGTGAAAGTCATAAAATGACTTGAATGAATGAATCAGATGAGTATTTGAAATTACTTAATAACTTCTCCGTATCTGAAATTAATCGGACCTTTTCAGGAGCACACAAAATAACGCTGGAAACTTCGGACATGTGTCAATTGTTGAATAATTCGTGATCAGTGTGGAATAATAGTGCAGTGAAAGTGAAAGTTAGTGTAATCTGTGCTGTTCTACATAAGTAGATTACATACGTGGATCACAACTTCTGGATTACAACATTTACAACTGAATTAGTAAGTTTTTCATTAATAATATTTGTGAAATTTTCGAACTTAATAAGAAATTCATGAAATTCTTGTTCGATGATCGAACGCGGCTCAGAGGCGATACGCGGCCGCCTCTCTCGTCAGCGGGGCGGGCTTTAGATTGCATTTCGGCAAAGAAAAAAGTTACTTGAAATGACCTCAGGAACCCCCCATTTCCCGATGTTAACATAATTACGGATCACCCTGTATATTCGAATTATTTTTTAAACATTTTCCGCATACTCAGTACTTGCCTGTGATCCATAGTCTAATTGCAAAAATACATTTCCGAGCTTTACCTTTCTCGAAGACTGGAATCCTGCGTACAACCGAGAGCTTGAATTATTTCTGCCTGTTCCGCAGTTGAATTTGAATCGATATATTGGCGCCATAAATATTCCCAATCATCTTTCGTTCCATACCTAATTCCTGTGCAATAAGCTACAGCCCTTTGGTTGGGTTCAATCCTGAAGTAACAACGAAAGCATAGTGACATCATATGAATATGAATTTTCATAAAAATTCATTAAGAATATCAAGAGTTGAATTTGAAAATATTTCGCATTCCTTTCAATTGCATAATCGTAATGCATATGTGTGTTTAACCACTTAAGTGATATCTTCAATAGTTTAAATTATGTTGTATCTAGTGCATTACACCTAATTGCAAGACGTTGAGTATTTATATTTCTCAGTTTTTAAAACTCTTTTGTGCGGAATTAGAAGCAAGATTATTTTACAAAGCGGAAGATTTAAAAATATATAAATTTTATTCTTATCATGAAAAAATTTCTTCATTTCGTTAATTCCTTGTTTGTTTGAATTTTGCAAACGTCACTAATGCATAGACATTTGCAGTATTTTAAAAGAACATTATAGCTGTAAAGAAACTAATATGGAGCAGCAAATATCACCAAGTCAAATAGTATATAATATCTGACCAAATAATTTACTGTGAATCTAACATGAAAATTAATCATTTTCTTACTTTAAGTTATTATTTGTTC
The DNA here is from genome assembly GCF_028453695.1 of Augochlora pura. Lineage (NCBI taxonomy): Eukaryota > Metazoa > Arthropoda > Insecta > Hymenoptera > Halictidae > Augochlora > Augochlora pura. The sequence goes on from NC_135780.1 coordinate 7,911,293, forward strand.
TCCACTTCCGAAATTTTTCAGTGAATGTTTCTATGCATTTTTTATAACCATAATTGCAAGCCCATCTATTTAGTTCAGTTCTTAATAATATTATTGAGTCGTCGTCATTCGATTGGTCTTCATAATCGAGATCTTCATATATATTATCGATGAATGAATACACAAAATGCTGCAATAATTCATTAAAAATATTTCCGTCGTTTTGAAACGAGATCTTCTAAATAATGAAATATCAATCAAACCTTAAACTCTTTGTAATATTCGTCACCAAAAAAATGTTGACCAAGATAAAATAATCCATAAAACGCAGTCCTTAAAGGTGGATAATTTGTATCATGATAAATGTACTTTAGGCCATTCAAATGACTGTTTCTAGCCAAATTGAATAAACCATCAATGGCGGCGGTTTTATTCGCAACATTTATGTCCTGATAGTTGTGGTTGTAATTTGGCCATTGAAAACCTATGAAAACGAGCAATAAGTGGAATAAGTCTATTCACAAAGCTCAATTGTTCTGCTAATAAGTATAAATATAATAACAAATGCTTTATTTCTGATAATAATAAATCTTGAAAATGCCTCGAATATTCCGAAACTGTGATTATTTATTTTTGTTATTATAAAGTGATATCTTTTTCATTTATGTGCGGTACCATATGCATTTTATTTATATTCATCTACAATTTTCAAACATCATTTTTGTCAAACACAAAATGTTTAAATTACTTGTCTTTTTCTGAAGTCATTCTTGTAATATAGGAACGGTAGGAATGTTTTTGCTTTAAAAAGTAGATAATAATTATTAAAGAGTTTATAGTAAATAAAGTAAATGGTAATAATAAATAGAATTTTTTAATAAATGCTCACGATTATTTCATTTTTTAAAATGGAGAAACTAGCAGCACAGTTTATCCCCTTGTCTTATTTTAATTTAATATATCGGCAAATTTAAAAGGGATCCTTGACACGATATTAATATTTATAATTAATGAAATTAAGCATAATCATTGATAACTTCTTTGATTACCTTCTGATTTATCGCTATCGGTGGCTGTAGCTAGATTTCCAGGGATGGATGATGTAACACCAAAGAGTACTAATGTAACACATAGAATATTCATGATGGAATTTGAATTATTTTCATCGACTTGTTCTTCTATTACGTTAATTTAAAAAATTTCGAGGATTGGTGCGAAAGCAGTCATTATGGTTTGACTAGAAAGTCTAAGACTACATAAATTGATGCATTGAATTCTTATATACGTCCGGAGTTATCGGCTCCCTCTACTCGAGATTTTGACAAGGACCGAGATTTACAATGAAATCTAAACTTTCTTATCTATTTTTGAAAGATGTAATTACTTAAATCAGGAAATCTTCCACTCTTGAAATTTTCATCACATTTAGGTTAGTTGTTGGTAAGAAATTTTCATAAGATATGTTACTGAAAATACTTTGACCGAGCAATATACAAAATTACAAATATAATAATAGCATTTTATTATAAAGTACTTAGTACCTTTACAATATTATAAATTTATATTATTGTTTATTAATTATATTACAATATAATATTATAATTAAAATTAACCTTTCTAGTAAATCTTCCTTATCGGAATATTTTCGATAATTGAATTAGTTTTAGTCACGAATTATCGATATCAAAGAATTGTTTCTTTCACCAACGATCGTTAGATAGACTTCAGATCGATTGGATTAATTTAATATCTTATCAGGAGAATCGGAAGAATATATCAAGTCAATTTATAGTGTATTGAGTCTATATGGAGTGACTCTCGCTAAACAAAGTATAAGCGCAATATCTTTTTTAGAAATGGACTGATCGATTTGAATTTTTTTCGATAATAAACGAATAGCAGTCTACTAGACTATAATTAAAATGTTTTATTTTTTAAATTTTACTATTATTTTAAACGACAACAGTTTGGGATTCTTATAATAAAAAAAAAGATGGATACGTAGACAAGAAAAGAGGTTAAAAGAAACACTCTTAACACGTTGGCGACGGCGTGCATCACCGGTGGGGTACACGTGTCTGCACCGTGGGGCGGCGTGCATCACCGTACAAAATAGGTTTATTTTTTCAATTCTCAACATTATAAATAGACATTTAATATTAAAAACATAACAATTCAATATTATAAACATAAAATAATTATTTAATTTTTTTTTATGTAATTTTTGAAAACATGGTGGGTAGAGTGCCGGTTGGCCCTTACATCGGTTACAATATGTTTTTACTTTTTTCCCCTTATTCGCGGCATACTGCCTACCTTTGATTCTAGTGAATTTGAGCGCCGCCCCACGGAGAGAACTCTGAAAATCGGCGCCGTCGTCACCGTGTTAAGTGAAAAGTGTTTTCTTAATTTCTTACAAGCAGATTATTATAATTTTGTTTAGGACCTTAATGAAAACACAGAATCTCGTTGTGTAACCGTTACTAGTTTATCGGTGTGTCGGAGAGGAGCCGAATTCTCGTCTGCCTCTACGCGTACTACAACACCGGTGACGTTACAATTCGTTCTAGAGCCGTGATACGGAAAAGTCCCTGCTTGGTTTGGACGAGAGCCGTAGGTACCGCGAAGGTGGAACGTCTGCTCGCAAACTCAGAACAAGTACTGTTGGTTTTCCGTAGTCAGGATGGAAGAATCGCTGGTCAAATGCAAGAGCCGTAAATGCCGCGTAGGTGGAACGTCTGCTTGCACTGCTCAGCTAAACTCTTCTGACTTCTTCTAAAAAATGCGCCTGTATTTATATCTAAAGACGGTCCCAGCCTCGACCCAATCAGCGCGCTCCAGGCTTTTGCGTTTATGACCCTTTGTATGTACCTGGGCTCTCAGTGCGCCGTGCTGGTAACGCGTCCGACGGTCTCGTCTATCTTACATTATATACATGGTTTTGCTTATTTTAAATATATCTACACGTTACAAACCCCCCCTCTAAACCCGATACGTCGCCCTCGACAAGGAGTTTAGCTATTCGTAGCAGGCCTCTGCGTGGTTTTCCGGGGTCGTCCTCTTCGTGGTGATAGTCGATACGGCGGGACTGCGATAGGTGCCTGATCTCCCGTGTCAATCCGGTGTTCCGCCATCGTGGTTGGTCCTCCCCCTGGTTCGAACAGATCTTGGTCTTTTCCCAGCAATTGTTGTAGCTGCCCTCGCTGTGATGCGTTAAGTCCGGTGGCCTCTTCCGGACGTAAATTCATCGTTACTGCAGAAATATCGGTCTGGAAATGTGAAAAGCATTGGTCAAACAGTTCATGGATCAACTCCAGGTTGTCCGCCTTTTCTGACGTGGACGGTGGTGCCTTGGTAGTTTCCGGAACTTGGCGCTTTTCCAGCGTCCTCGGTAACGGACTGATCGCTCGTGGTACCTCTTCTTGCTGGATGGCCTCAAAATGATTTATCCTCCTCCTAGCCCGTTTCGGCCGTGATTCTGAAGGAAGCACTCCTACTTCCTCTTTGAAAAGGAACTGCCTATGGGGTCGTTCGACGAAATGCCATGACCGCTGGGGTGCATTGATAACGATTCCGGCATCTTCGAGGAACTCTATCCCCAGGAGGGTTCTGTTCCTGTCGGCATCCGGTAGGACGATAAATGGGGTGTTCAGGGTCTTCGCGTTTATCGTCACGGACAGTACCGCGTAGGGCACGGTTTGCATTCGCGGATGACCGTCTGCCAGTGCAATTTGCATCTTTTTGGACTCGAATTTAGTACCATTGGCGGAGAGCAAATGATACAAATTCTTGCTGGCGACACTTATCTTCGCTCCGGTGTCGAGAAACGCACGCCCGTTGTGTCCCTCGATGGAAACCGCAACGTACGGGCCGCTGTAACGTTGCGTCACATTCACAGCGCAGAACTCTGTTGTCTCCACGCTCGCCACGTTTGGTTTCGTGCAATCGGGGCACCTACTCCGGACGAAGCCTGGCTTCCCACAACCATAACATTTCAGTATGTTCGCAGCCGATGTCTTTGCTTCTTGGTCAGATTTTCGCTTGCGACAGTCTTCCGCGATGTGTCCCAACTTCCGACAGTAGTTACATCGTGGTCTTCCATCTAGAACCTCGACCGGTGGTTTCCTGCCGGTTGCCCCTGGTTCCTGCGTCACTTCCTTCTCGAACCTTTCTACAGTTCTTGCTCGTTCTACGAGTGTCGTAAAGGTTTGTACTGAGTTTCGCTCTACCTTTTCTCGAATGCTCCTTTTCAGTAGGGAGTATAGCATGTCCATCTGCACGGCTTCTGGTTGCGGAGTCGTCAATTCTGCTAGGAGGGCTCGCTTCCTTGCAATGAAGAAGTCCGTTGGTGCGTTCTCCTCTTGTTTGGACGCGAAAATCTCGGCATAGATCACGTAATCCGGCCTTCTCGGTGCAAATGTTGCCTGTAACAATTCCGTCGCCTTGCTCCATTTGCTTACCTCTCCCTTGATTCCCTGCCACCATATGCCTGCTTCACCTTCCAACAGCAGCGGGAAACCTTTGATCGCGTTGAGATCCGTGATTTCCTCGATTTCTTTGTAGATTTTCACGGTCTCGATGAACTCCTCCAGTTTCAAGCGGTCCCTGGTCCCATTGTACCGTGCTGTACAGTTCGCGAAGCTCCCCTGTCTCGGTGGTGATGCCGCAGATAGGTTCGCTTCGAACCCTGCTAGGTGGTCCCACTAGGTGGAACGTCTGCTTGCACTGCTCAGCTAAACTCTTCTGACTTCTTCTTTTTTTTTCCTTTTTTTTTATTATATCTGTGTGTTGATGTTAGGAGAACCGTTCCTGAGAGCGATGGCCCTCTTACCGATTTGGGTGAGAAGTGGATGATTGTGGGATTACCTTCATGGGGTGTTAGATTATGTGAATGTCGATTATGTTGGAGTGGGGAACAAATTTTCAAAGAAAACCCCTATAGTGAGTGTGTGTTCATTGGGTTGGTAAGATTGTTAAGTGAGGTTAGGGTGTGGTGATGAGGTCTATAGAAGAGAGAGTGGGCAGGGAAACTCTTCTGACTTCTTCTAAAAAATGCACCTGTATTTATACCTAAAGACGGTCCCAGCCTCGACCCAATGAGCGCGCCCCAGGCTTCCGCGTTTATGACCCTTTGTACCTGGGCTCTTAGTGCGCCGTCTGGTAACGCGTCCGACGCTCTCGCCTATCTTACATTATATACATGGTTTTACTTATTTTAAATATATCTACACGTTACAGTTGTTAATATTTTCTTAAAAATATATATTACAGTTCTATATAATACAACAATACTGTATTTAATTACATTATATGTATAATATTTTATTTATATAAAAATACATGTATATTATTTTATTTATATAAAAATATATGTATAATATTTTGTTTATATAAATATATATATATATATATATGTTAGCGCAACATATTTTTTTAAGAAAATTCGGGATAGAGACGACCGAACGATGGTCGGCCGTCGATGGATTTATGGCAGGGTTCAAGGATGCGCGTGGCCCGGAGGGTAAGCGAGACTAAACAGTCCTGGCGATATGCG